>NW_017002599.1:0-201 GCF_001483705.2 Eufriesea mexicana | reverse complement strand
ATGGATTATGGATGTATGGATGTACTGATGTATGGATGTACGAATTTATGGATGTACGGGAGTCTGGATGTATGGATGCATGTATGGATGTATTGATGTATGTATGTATGTATCTATGGATGAATGGATTGGTGGATAGATGTATGGATGGATAGATGTATGGATGTATGGGTGGATGGATTTATGGATGTGTGGATGTAT
>NW_017002598.1:0-201 GCF_001483705.2 Eufriesea mexicana | reverse complement strand
ATTTTCGTCTAGTATTGTGGTGAGCTTACCTGTCAGCGTAAATAAGGAGGAAAGATTCTATTCGTTTGCTATAGACATTGCGTTGCAATAGAATCTGTCTGAAAAGCTCTATTTTAATGAAATCTCCGAGTAATATCTTTGTGAGCAAGCTTTTCTACATATACATGCCGTAAACAATATATTGGTTTGATATAACCTTTG
>NW_017002597.1:0-201 GCF_001483705.2 Eufriesea mexicana | reverse complement strand
TCTACTGTGCTCTACTATTTTCTGCTTGTCCCGGAGGTGGCCAGCAATAGCGGTCGCGGCACGTTTGGCTGAGTTATGTTTCGTGCTGTCATGTGACGATTGGATATGTTAGGGCAGGATAGCTTTAGCTTCTGCGCAGTACACTGCTATTCGGTGTATTTATGCTCTATACATTGCTCTAATATGAACTGCATGGCTCCG
>NW_017002596.1:0-201 GCF_001483705.2 Eufriesea mexicana | reverse complement strand
CTCGCTACGCGACGAAGGATCCGCGGAACACGCGTGTATCCACGCGAATGCATTCCAAGTAGCTGCGATGCTCGAATGCAGTCACGTACCTGCACGGAAACATCGTGTGCACGCCGTCCGTAAGTTTCGCGACGCGAGCGCGTTATTTCGTTTTAAAATGCATTCGAATTCTATCAAATATTCTCGACGAGAGATTTCCGC
>NW_017002595.1:0-201 GCF_001483705.2 Eufriesea mexicana | reverse complement strand
CAGGCCTCGTTCACGTGATTTTCGGATGATCGACACACTCTCTGTGTAAACGTGCAAGAGTGAGGAATACATTACTAACTGCCTTATTACCACATTATTCGTCTCATTACCACGTCATATTTCCACTGGTTATCCAAGACAAGGAATATACTTCATTCGAGCGAACAGAAATTTATGGATGTAGAATATTTATTCGAGTGT
>NW_017002594.1:0-201 GCF_001483705.2 Eufriesea mexicana | reverse complement strand
ATCTACTGTCCTCTGCTACATTCAGCTTGGCCATGGGGAGGGTAGGAGCAGCGGTCGCTGCACTTTATGCTGAGATATGCTATGAAAGGTTAGGTTGGGGTAGGACAGTTGTCGCTAGTATATCTACGGCTTTTGTGTTATTCACTGGAACGAGGTTGGTCTCTGCGGTCTAATCTGCTCCAGTGTGCTATGCTTGGCCAT
>NW_017002593.1:0-201 GCF_001483705.2 Eufriesea mexicana | reverse complement strand
TAGCATTGCCGTGGGTATAGCACGCCAATAGAATATTTCATACCTATTTATGTAAGTGGGCTTGCTCACCACGATATTAGAGGAAAATGTCAATAAAATCGTATTTTC
Organism: Eufriesea mexicana; assembly: GCF_001483705.2. Lineage (NCBI taxonomy): Eukaryota > Metazoa > Arthropoda > Insecta > Hymenoptera > Apidae > Eufriesea > Eufriesea mexicana. The sequence continues at coordinate 93 of NW_017002593.1, read as the reverse complement.
CAGGCCGAATCTATGGGATTGCAGTGGAAATAGCGCACCAGTAGAATCTTTCCTCCGTATTTATGCAAGAAAGTTAGATCACTACGATATTAG
>NW_017002592.1:0-201 GCF_001483705.2 Eufriesea mexicana | reverse complement strand
GCTGGCCTCCACAGAGCCAAGCAGGACGCTTAAGTGTGGTGTAGAACGCAGAAATGCATAGAACCTCAGTGTATGTGAGATAAGACAGTGCTACCAAAGCCTAACGCAGACCAACAGAACATAACAGAACATGCTCTTATTCAACCCAAAGTAACGAGACCACTATTGCTGTCCATCCCAGGGCCAAGCAGGGCATACTAG
>NW_017002591.1:0-201 GCF_001483705.2 Eufriesea mexicana | reverse complement strand
AATTTTCCAGCCAGATTCTTTAGCATTGTAATGGCCATAGCGCGCCAATAGAACGTTTCATCCGTATTTATGCCATACAGTTATTTCACCACGATATTAGTCGAAAATGTCAATAAAATAGAATTTTCCTGCCATATTCTATAGCATTGCCATGTCTATAGCACGCCAATAGAGTATTTCATCCCTATTTATGCAAGTTGG
>NW_017002590.1:0-201 GCF_001483705.2 Eufriesea mexicana | reverse complement strand
TGCATGGATTGATGTATAGACAGATGGAAGTACGAATGGGAGGGTTTATGGTTGTATGGATGTATGGATGCATGGATGTATGGACGGCGAACTCTATGGATGGGTGGATGAATGGAAGGATTGATTTATGGATCGACCTCTTTACGTATGTATGGATGCATGAGTGTATCGATGTATGGATGCATGTATGTACGAATTTAT
>NW_017002589.1:0-201 GCF_001483705.2 Eufriesea mexicana | reverse complement strand
TGTAAATATTTTCAGTCTCCCAAATATTGTGATAATATTGATATCAAATCAATAATTCGGAGATATAAATTTTTCTCATTACTAAACATTACTCATTGTCTAATACCATACATATATGTAGGAATGTTATATAGGTAAGCAACAGAATAGACAGTGATGTAAATATAAAAATGATTTATTTTAAACTAAAATTTTGAATTG
>NW_017002588.1:0-201 GCF_001483705.2 Eufriesea mexicana | reverse complement strand
CAAAGCTAACCGAACCTAACCCATGCTAATATATCCTAACCAAACGCAGCCTAACTCAACCTATCGTGCCGATACCACCAGTACTGGCCGCCCTGTAGTCGAGCAGAATATACTAGAGCAGAGGAGAGCGCAGAAAGCCACAGAATGGCAGTGTATAGCACGAAAGTCAAAGCTATCCTAGACAAACTTAGCCTAACCTTA
>NW_017002587.1:0-201 GCF_001483705.2 Eufriesea mexicana | reverse complement strand
AGTATTTCTTTGTCTTGTGTGCATTACACTGCAACTCGGCTAATCACTGCGCTTTACATTGCTCTACTACACTCGGCTCGGCTCTGGCGAGGAGAGCAATAGCGGTCGCGGCATCTTAGATTTGGTTAGGATACACTTCGTTACGTTACGTTTGGTTATGTGTTGTTAGAATAACTTTGAACTACGTGCTATACACTCTTA
>NW_017002586.1:0-201 GCF_001483705.2 Eufriesea mexicana | reverse complement strand
CCATCCTTACATCCATCCATCCATACACCAATACGTCCATACATCCATTCATCCATACATATACACATTCATACATCCATACATCCGTATATCCGTCCATCCATACATGAGCCCTTCCATGCATCCATCCATCCACATATCTATCCATACATACATCCATAAATATATACATACATACATCCATAAATCCGTCCAACCATA
>NW_017002585.1:0-201 GCF_001483705.2 Eufriesea mexicana | reverse complement strand
CTTAACCGAACGTGCTGAGACAACTATTGCTGGAATCCTCAGAGCCAGGCAGAACGCACTAGATCTCAGTAGAGCGAGGAGAGACACCAAATATAAGCGTGTAGCAGAAAAGACAGATATGACCCAACCTTGCCGTTATTTATTTATTTTTTCACGTGGAGGAAATCATCCAAAGACACACGGCCCCCTCAGGGGAGGGGG
>NW_017002584.1:0-201 GCF_001483705.2 Eufriesea mexicana | reverse complement strand
TCAGGTCAGGTCAGATCAGGTCATCTCACGTCATGCCAGGTCAGGTCTGATGATGTCAGTTCAAGTCAGTTCAGGTCAGGCCAGGTCAGGAAAGGTCAGGTCAAGTCTGGTCAGGTCATGTCATGTCATGTCAGGTCTGGTCAGGTCAGGTCAGGTCAGGTCAGGTCAGATCAGTCAGGCATGATCAGGACATGTCAGGCC
>NW_017002583.1:0-201 GCF_001483705.2 Eufriesea mexicana | reverse complement strand
CTAACGTAACCTAACCTAACCTAACCTAGGCAAACCTGACCTCGCCAAACCGGGCGTAACATGGCAACACCTAACTTAACCTAACCTAACGTAACCTAACCTAACCTAACCGAACCGAACCAAACCTAACCCGACCTTACCTAACCTAACCTAACCTGATCTAACCTAACCTAACCAAACCTAACCTAACCTAATCTAACC
>NW_017002582.1:0-201 GCF_001483705.2 Eufriesea mexicana | reverse complement strand
CTATAGTCATTGCAATGCTATATAATCTGCCTGGGAAACACAATTTTATTGACATTATCGACACATATCGTGGTGATCTATCGTTCTTGCGTAAATAAGGATGAAACATCCTATTTGCGCGCTGTATCCATTGCAATCCTACAGAATCTGGATGGAAAACTCGACTTTATGGACATTTTCGATTGATATCGTGGTGAGATA
>NW_017002581.1:0-201 GCF_001483705.2 Eufriesea mexicana | reverse complement strand
TGGCATTGCAATAGCCATAACACGCCAATTGCATCTTTCCTCCGTATTTATGCAAGAAAGATATGTCCCGACTATATTAGTTGAAAACGTCAATAAAACTGAATTTCCCAGCCCCATTCTATAGCATTGCAATGGCTGTTGCGCGACAATAGAATCTTTGCTCCATATTTATGCAAGGAAGACGGCTCACAACGATATTTG
>NW_017002580.1:0-201 GCF_001483705.2 Eufriesea mexicana | reverse complement strand
TTGGTTAGGTTAGTTTCGGTTAGGTTCGGATGGGATAGGATACGTCGGGTTAGGTTGGGTGCGTTTAGGTTAAGTCGGGTTATGTTATGTCGGGTTAGGTTAGGTTAAGTTAGTTTGGGTAAGGTTAGGTTAGGTCAGGTTAAGTTAAGTTGTGTTAGGTTAGGTCAGGTTGCGTTAGGTTGTGTTAGGTTTGGTTAGGTT
>NW_017002579.1:0-201 GCF_001483705.2 Eufriesea mexicana | reverse complement strand
GTTGTAAACAGATATTAGGTTTAATTCTGCGAAATACTCTGCCCTAATATGTTCTGCCTTCCTTTGGGAGCTCAGAAATAGTGGTCTTGGCACGTTAGTTTGCCTTACTATACGTTTGGTTATGCTATGCTTGGCAATAATAGACTAGGGTAGCTTTGACTTTTGTGCTGTAAACTGCCATCCGGTGGATTTCTGCGAACG
>NW_017002578.1:0-201 GCF_001483705.2 Eufriesea mexicana | reverse complement strand
AGGCGGCGCGACCACTGTTGCTGGCCTCCAAAGGCCCAAGCAGATTTGAGTAGAGCACATTAGAGGGCAGGTATCCACCAGATAACGGTGTATAACTCGAAAGTCAGAGCTATCCGAACCAAACATAACCGAACCTATCACAACCAATCGTAACACAACTCAACCTAACGAGCCGCGACCACTATTGGTGGCCTGCCGAGA
>NW_017002577.1:0-201 GCF_001483705.2 Eufriesea mexicana | reverse complement strand
AACGCCATCAATCCAATGGCAAGTACAGCCATCTACTTGCAAGAGAATACGACTATTCAAAATGTATAATCTGTTATAGCTTGTTGAATAGGTCGCCTAAAGCCTTCAGCCAATGGCAATTACAGCCACCCAATTGCAAGAGAATAGGTCTATTCAAAATCTATAATCTGTTCTACCTTGGTTAATACGTCGCCTAACGTC
>NW_017002576.1:0-201 GCF_001483705.2 Eufriesea mexicana | reverse complement strand
TAAGGTGAAAAGATACTATTGGCGTGCTATAGGCATTGGAATGCTATAGAAACTTGCTGGAAAGTTCAATTTTATTTTCATTTTCTACTAATATCGTGATGAGTTAACTTCCTTCCCTAAGTAAGCCGGAAAGATCCCTCTGGAGTGCTATAGCCATTGCAATGCCTTAGAATCCGGCTGGAAAATTCAATTTTATTGACA
>NW_017002575.1:0-201 GCF_001483705.2 Eufriesea mexicana | reverse complement strand
TCTGGCAAGTAGGTGGCTGTACATGCCATTCGATTGAAGGCGTTAAGCGATCTATTCAGCATGGTATAACAGGTAATAGATTTCGAATAGTCCTATTCTCTGGCAAGTAGGTGGCTGTACTTGCCATAGGTTGTGGGAGTTAGGCGACCTATTCACCAAGCTACAACAGATTATATATTTTGAAAAGGCCTATTCCCTGGC
>NW_017002574.1:0-201 GCF_001483705.2 Eufriesea mexicana | reverse complement strand
GTATGCATGTATGGATGTACGTATGTATGAATGTATGGATGTAAGAGTGTATGGATGTATGCATGTATGCATGTATGCATGTATGGATGTATGGATGTATGGCAGAATGGATGTACGAATGTATGGATGTACTGATGATTGGATGTATGGATGGATGGACGGATGTATGGATGTATGGATGTATGGATGTATGGATGTATG
>NW_017002573.1:0-201 GCF_001483705.2 Eufriesea mexicana | reverse complement strand
CGAGGGCGCAGTAGAGTGTAGTAATCCACCGCATTGCAGCGTATAGCACAAATGTCTAAGATACCATAACCTAACCTGTCCAAACCTAATTTAACCGAACATAGCCTAACTAAGCGTAACTTGCCGAGAATACTATTTCTGGCCTCCCCATATCGAAGTAGGGCATATTAGAGAAATTTAGAGCGCAGAAATCCACCACAA
>NW_017002572.1:0-201 GCF_001483705.2 Eufriesea mexicana | reverse complement strand
TTAAATTTTCCAGCCAGATTCTATAGCATTTCAATGGCTCTAGCACGCCAAAAGAATCTTTCCTCGTTACATATGCAAGAAAGTTAGGTCACCAAGATATTAGTCGAAAATGTCAATAAAATTTTATTTTCCAGCCATATTTTATAGCATTGCAATGGCTATACAACGCCAATAGAATCTTCCCTCCATATTTATGCAAGA
>NW_017002571.1:0-201 GCF_001483705.2 Eufriesea mexicana | reverse complement strand
ACAGGTAGATTCTGCCACACATCCATCCATACATCCACACATACATCCATAAAAATATCCATAGTAACATCCATACATCTGTACATCAATACATTCATCCATCCATATACCCTGCTACCTACACAACCGCCCATCCACACATCCATCCATCCACACACCCATACATCCATACATCCATACATCCATACATCCATACATACA
>NW_017002570.1:0-201 GCF_001483705.2 Eufriesea mexicana | reverse complement strand
GGTCTAGTCGCGTTAGGTTTAGTTAGGTTTCGTTTTGCAATGTTACGGTTGGTTAGGTTACTACATGATATCTTTGACATAAGTAATATAGTCTGCCATACGGTGGATCCCTGCAACTTATAGGTCTCTAATATTTTCAGCTTGCCTCTGGGAGGGCTACCAATAATTACCTCGGCACGATTCGTTGAGTCAGGTTACGGT
>NW_017002569.1:0-201 GCF_001483705.2 Eufriesea mexicana | reverse complement strand
GATGTATGTATGGATGTATGAATAGATGTATGTATGGGTGAATGTATGGATGTATGTATGGGTATATGTATGGTTGTATGTATGTATGGATGTATGTATCGATGTAAGTATGGATGGATGGATGTACGCATGGATGGGTGAATGGATGAATGGATGTAAGGGAGGATGTATGGATGGATGTATGGATGGATGGATGTATGG
>NW_017002568.1:0-201 GCF_001483705.2 Eufriesea mexicana | reverse complement strand
GATTCTACAGCATTGCAATGGCTATAGCTCGCCAAAAGGATCTTTCCACCATACTTAAGCAAGCAAGCTAGCTGTCCACGATATTAGTCGAAAATGTGAATAAAATTGAACATTCCAGCCCGATTCTGCAGCATTGCGATGGCTACAGCAGGACAATAGAATCTTTCCACCTTATTTATGCAAGAAAGTTAGCTCACCGCG
>NW_017002567.1:0-201 GCF_001483705.2 Eufriesea mexicana | reverse complement strand
GAAGCAGTATATACCAGAGCACAGCAGATCGCAGAAATCAACCGCGTTGCAGAGTATACCAAAAGAAGTCAAAGCTATCCAAACATTACCTGACCCAATTCAACCTAGCCAATCTTTGCCCAACTCAGCATAACGTGCCGCGACCAGTATTGCTGGACACCCCAGAAACAGGCAGAGGATATTAGCGGACATTAGAGCGCA
>NW_017002566.1:0-201 GCF_001483705.2 Eufriesea mexicana | reverse complement strand
ATATGTAAGGTGGAAAGATTCTACTGGCGTGCTGTATCCATTGCAATGCTCTAGAGTATGCCTCGAAAATTCAATGTGATTGACATCTTCGACTAATATCGTGGTGAGGTAACTTTCTTGCATAAATAAGGAAGAACTATTCTATTGGCGTGCTATAGCCATTGCAGTGCCATAGAATCTGGCTGCTAAATTCAATTTTAA
>NW_017002565.1:0-201 GCF_001483705.2 Eufriesea mexicana | reverse complement strand
TCACCGTCCTTTGTATTTTAAGTACTAGCCTCTCCATCCTTATTTAAAATCCTCAAGTGCTTTTCGAGCTGATTAGTTGGGTTGAACATCTGACTTGCGTTTTCCCTTCAAAATCTTCTTGAATAGTTGAATTTTCACTGAGACTACCTTCAGCAGCTTCTTTACTTTGTTAAAGTTACTGCAATTAATCCTTTATGAATC
>NW_017002564.1:0-201 GCF_001483705.2 Eufriesea mexicana | reverse complement strand
GATACTATTGCCGTGCTATAGCCATTACAATGCTATTGAATCTGCCTCGAAAATTCATTTTTATTAACAATTTCTACTAACATCGCTGTGTGGTAACTTTCATGTATAAATAAGGAGGGAGGATACTATTGCCGTGCCATAGCCATTACAATGCTATAGAATCTTCCTCTAAAATTTAATTTTAATAACAATTTCGACTAA
>NW_017002563.1:0-201 GCF_001483705.2 Eufriesea mexicana | reverse complement strand
CCTGTTTAATGGATGTGTTCAGTGCTGTACTGTCAAATGGAAATACTTCTACACATAACCACCGTATAGGTCGATCACTCCAGACTTGCCTTGGAATTTGCATCATCAGTGTACAAATACATCCATCCGCGAGAGTGCACAATTGGTGAAAGCATAAACCACCGTACTGGGTACTTTAAACTTCCCTAACTATAACTGATG
>NW_017002562.1:0-201 GCF_001483705.2 Eufriesea mexicana | reverse complement strand
CGTGGTGAGGAAACTATATTGTATAAATAAGGAGGAAAGATGCTATTGCCGTGCTATAGCCATAACAGGGCTTTTGAATCTTCCTCGAAAATGCAACCTTATTGACATTTTCGACTAACATCGTGGAGAGGAAACTTCTTCGCATAAATACGGAGGAAAGATTCTGTTGGCCAGCTATGGCCATTGCAATTCTATAGTATC
>NW_017002561.1:0-201 GCF_001483705.2 Eufriesea mexicana | reverse complement strand
TACTCACAGCTTTGGTCTGAGTATGTCAGAAACAGTTGCTGCGGAGCGGTAGCTTGTATCGCGTTACCTTTGTTTAGATTTGGATTGTTTGGGTTAGGTTAGGTTATCTTTGATTTTCGTGCAATACACTGCAATTCCATGGACCTCTGTGCTCTACTCTCCCATAATATGCTCTGCCCAGCGCTTGAGATGCCGTCAATA
>NW_017002560.1:0-201 GCF_001483705.2 Eufriesea mexicana | reverse complement strand
TTGGCAAGCTATAACCATTGCAATGCTAGAGAATCTGGCCGGAAAATTCAATTTTATTCACATATTCGCCTAATATCGTGGTGAGTTATCTTTGTTGCATACATCAGGAGGAAAGATTCTACTAGCGTGCAATAGGCTTTACAATGCTATTGAATCTGGCTGGAAAATTCAATTTTATTGACTTTTACGACTAATATCGTG
>NW_017002559.1:0-201 GCF_001483705.2 Eufriesea mexicana | reverse complement strand
CATTTGGTTATACCATGTTTGGATATGTCAGTCCAGTATAGCTTTGACTTTGGTGCTATACACAGCTATTCTGTGGACTTCTGCGCTCTGATGTGCTCTACTATCCCCTGATGGACCCTGGGAAGGCCAACAGTAGTCGTCGCTACTGGTTCAGTTCATTTAGGTTACCTTTGGGTATGCTACGATTGATTAGGATTGCAG
>NW_017002558.1:0-201 GCF_001483705.2 Eufriesea mexicana | reverse complement strand
AATCCTTCCTCCCTGTTTATGCAAGAAAGTTAACTCACCACGATATTACTCGGAAATGTCAATAAAATGGAATCTTCCGGCCACATTCTACAGCATTGCAATCGCTATAGTACGCCAAAAGGAACTTTCCTTCATACCTATGCAAGGAAGCTGGCTCACCACGATGTTAGTCGAAAATGTCAATAAAATTGAATTTTCCAG
>NW_017002557.1:0-201 GCF_001483705.2 Eufriesea mexicana | reverse complement strand
GATTCTTTCCACCTTATTTATGCAAGAAAGTTAGTTCTCCACGATATTAGTCAAAAATGTCAAAAAAATTGAATTTTCCTGCAAGATTCTACGGCATTGCAATGGCTATGGCACGCCAAGGGGATCTTTCCTCCTTAATTATGCAAGAAAGATAGCTCACCACGATATTAGTCGCAACTGTCAATAAAATTGAACTTTCCA
>NW_017002556.1:0-201 GCF_001483705.2 Eufriesea mexicana | reverse complement strand
TCCCTAGATTGAAGCAGAGAATATTAGTCCAACGTAGTTCGCAGGAATCCACAGAACAGCAGCATATATCACAAAAGTCAAAGCTATCCTATCCTAACGCAACTAAACGTAACACAGACAGACGTAATTTTGCTCAAACTAGCGTGCCGAGACGACTATCGCTGGTCTCCCCAGAGCCATGCAGAACATACTAGAGCGGAG
>NW_017002555.1:0-201 GCF_001483705.2 Eufriesea mexicana | reverse complement strand
TGTGGCCAGCAATAGTGGTCTCCGCCAATAAGGTTGAGTTCGGTTACCTTTGGTTAGGTTAGGTTATGTTAGGTTTGGGATGAATAGCTTTTACTCTCTTGCTATACACCGCTTTTCGTGAAATTTCTGCGCTCTGCATATAGCTATGGCGACCAGCAGTAGTGGTCGAGGCACGTTATGACGAGTTGGACTACGCTTGGT
>NW_017002554.1:0-201 GCF_001483705.2 Eufriesea mexicana | reverse complement strand
AAGGAATAATTCTATTGGCGTGCTATATCCATTGCAGTGATACTGAATGTGGTTGGAAAATACCAATATATTGACATTATCGACTAATATCACGGTGAGCTATCTTTCTTTCATAAATAAGGATGAAGGGTTCAATTTGCGTGCAATAGCCGTCGCAATGCTGTGGAATATGGATGGAAAATTCAATTTTGTTTACATTTT
>NW_017002553.1:0-201 GCF_001483705.2 Eufriesea mexicana | reverse complement strand
AACAGAGGAGCCTCTGTTTTCATGGGTTCAATGATGATTTAAGTTCTGTAACAATTCTAGAATACAAGACACGGATCCACTGACACTCGAGGCGTTAGCAATTGACAAAATAGCACAGAGTACTGCCATCACCACGGCAATGTAGCTGTTGGACTACTTTAATTACCGATGAGGCAGATTGGAATTCGATTACTGAATAAC
>NW_017002552.1:0-201 GCF_001483705.2 Eufriesea mexicana | reverse complement strand
GGACATGTAAGAAGTTTAATTATTTGGAAAAAATCATTTGGATTGTTATTTTAAAAGCATAATTAAAAGAAAAGGAGATCAAGTAGAAAAGAAGAAAGTGTGCTTCTTGACACAAGAACAACCAGCCATATGGTGAATAGCCTAGAATAGGAAGAAATAGGAACAGAAATTGGATCAGCAAAGAGAAACATTTTCATGGAA
>NW_017002551.1:0-201 GCF_001483705.2 Eufriesea mexicana | reverse complement strand
CTTCATTCCAATGGCAAGTACAGCCATCTACTTGCCTGGGAATAGGTCTATTCAACATCAATAGCCTGTTATATCTTTTTGAATAGATGGCCTAACGCCATCAATTCAGTGGCAAGTGCAGCCATCTACTTGCCAGATAATAGGTCTATTCAGAACCTATAACCTGATATAGCTTGGTGAACAGAACGTCCAACGCCTTGA
>NW_017002550.1:0-201 GCF_001483705.2 Eufriesea mexicana | reverse complement strand
ATTGCAATGCTACAGAATCTGGCTGGAAAATGTAATTTTATTGACATTTTCGACTAATTTCGTGGTGAGCTAACTTGCTTGTATAAATAAGGAGGAAAGGTACTATCACCGTGCTATAGCCATTACAATGCTATAGACTCTGCCCCGAAAATTCAATTTTAATAACTATTTCGACTAATATCGTTGTGTGGTAACTTTCTT
>NW_017002549.1:0-201 GCF_001483705.2 Eufriesea mexicana | reverse complement strand
TCTGTGGAGGCAAGCAATGGTGTCCTCGTCATGTTGGGTTGGGTCAGGTTGCGTTTGGTTATGCCCATTCTGGCTAAGTTAGGATAGGTTACTTTGTCTTTTGCGCTATACACTGCTAATCGGTGTATTCTTTACGTTCACTGTGCTCTGATATGTCCTGCTTGGCTCTTGCGTGGCTAGTAATGGTGGTGTCTGCACGCT
>NW_017002548.1:0-201 GCF_001483705.2 Eufriesea mexicana | reverse complement strand
TTTATGCAAGAAAGTCACCTCACCACGATATTAGTCGAAAATGTTAATGGAATTGAATTTTCCTGCCAGATTCTATTGCATTGCAATGGCTACTGCCCGCCAGTAGAATCTTTCCACCTTACACATGCATGGAAATCTGCTCACCCCGATATTAGTCGAAAATGTCAATAAAATTGAATTTTCCATCCAGATACTATAGAA
>NW_017002547.1:0-201 GCF_001483705.2 Eufriesea mexicana | reverse complement strand
TATTCACAATCTATAACCTGCTACAGTTTGATGAATAGATCACCTAACATTCTCAATCCAATGGTAGGTATTGCCATGTACTTACAATAGAATAAGTCTTTTCAAAATCTTTAACCTGCTATAGTTTGATGAATAGACCACCTAACGTTCTGAATCCAATGGTAGGTATAGCCATCTACTTACCATAGAATAAGTCTATTC
>NW_017002546.1:0-201 GCF_001483705.2 Eufriesea mexicana | reverse complement strand
GCTATCCAAGCCTAACCCAGGTTAAAATAACCTAACCAAACGAAGCCTCACTCAACCTATCTTAGGAGACCACTATTATTGGCTTCCCCGTACGCAAGCAGAATGTGGTAGCGCAGAGTAGAGCGCAGAGCTCAATAAGATAGCGGTGTGTTGCACAATGGTCATGGCTATCGCAGCCTAGCAGAACCAAACCCAGGACAA
>NW_017002545.1:0-201 GCF_001483705.2 Eufriesea mexicana | reverse complement strand
CTCTGGGGAGGGCAGCAATAGTTGTCGCGGCACGTTGGGATGACCTAGGTTACGTTCGGATATGTTACGGTTTGTCACGATGGAATAGGATTAGCTTGACCTTCGTGCTATACGCTATTGTTCGGTTGTTTCCTGCGTCCTGCTGTGCTCCAATATTCTCTGCTCCTCTCTGAGCATGCCAACAATAGTGGTCGCGGTTGG
>NW_017002544.1:0-201 GCF_001483705.2 Eufriesea mexicana | reverse complement strand
ATGGTTGCTTGAATGGATGTGTGAATGAATCGATTGAGGTATGGATGGACGGGTGTACGGATGTATGAATCTGTGGATGTATATATGTGTAGATGTATGGATGTATGGACGTATGGATGTATATATGAATGTATCCATGGATGGATTGATGAATGAATGGATGGATGTGTGGTGGGATGTATGTATGTATGTATGTATGGA
>NW_017002543.1:0-201 GCF_001483705.2 Eufriesea mexicana | reverse complement strand
CACTGCCGCTGGCCACCTAAGGGACGAGCTACGGTCAGTGGAGCAAAGTTGTACGCAGGAATCATCCGAAGGCACAAAAGGAAAAGCTATCGTATCCCAACCTAGCCAAACGTAACATTCCCGGATGCAACCAAATCAAGCCTAAGGAGCCTAGACCACTAATGCTGGCCACCCCACCGCCAAGCTGAAAATGTCAGAGCA
>NW_017002542.1:0-201 GCF_001483705.2 Eufriesea mexicana | reverse complement strand
GCTCTACATTGCTCTACTATAAACAGCTCGTTCCAGCGGAGGCGTGCATTAGTGCTCATGGCACGTTAGTTTGAGTTAGGTTACGTTAGGTTCGGATAGGCCGGTAAAATTTGGTTCGGATGACTTTGTCTTTCGTGCTATACACTGCTGCTCCGCGCATCTCTGTGATCTACTGTGCCCTACTGCGTTCTGCTTGGTTCC
>NW_017002541.1:0-201 GCF_001483705.2 Eufriesea mexicana | reverse complement strand
CTTAAATGTTTCTAACTTTCAAAATGTTTGAAAAATATCTAAAGAACTTCAAAGAACTTCAAATTTCACGAGGAAAATTACAGAAACCATTTGCATTTAAATAAAAATAGTCCCTACAAAATATCGACGCATGCCCCTAGATGTAGGTATATAAAAAATGTCTTAACATCATTTGTCGGAGATGATGATGATGATGATGAT
>NW_017002540.1:0-201 GCF_001483705.2 Eufriesea mexicana | reverse complement strand
TAGTTATGCTACGTTTGATCAGGCTAGGCTTGGTTACGTTTGGTTAGGATGGCTTTGACTTTTATGTTATGCACTGCAATTCGGTGCACTTCTGCGCTCTACTGTGTTCTTATATGTACCGCTTGGTTCTCTGTAGGTCAGCAACAGAGGCCTCGGCTCGTTAGGTACAGTTATACTACGTTTGGTTAGGTTAGTTGAGGT
>NW_017002539.1:0-201 GCF_001483705.2 Eufriesea mexicana | reverse complement strand
AAGACGTGTCAAAGACGTGTCAAACATTACGATCCTGCAGACTTTAGCATTCGGTCTTTTGACACAAATTTTTCGAAGAAAAGAAGGAAAGGGAAAAACTAATCGTCGCAATAGAGCTAGCACTTCTTGACGAAGAGAGCTAAGAAGAACGGTAGCACCTATCTTAACCACTAGCGGTGGCAAGAAATTCACAGACGCGTG
>NW_017002538.1:0-201 GCF_001483705.2 Eufriesea mexicana | reverse complement strand
TGACCTGTCATGACCTGACCTGACCTGACCTGAGTTGATCTGACAGTACCTGGCCTGGCCTGATCATACCTGACCCGACCTGAACTGACATGACCTCACATCACCTCACCACACCGTAACTAACATGACATAACCTATCCCAACGTAACCTAACCTAACCTAACCTAACCGAACCTAACCTAGCACAGCAAAACCTATCCT
>NW_017002537.1:0-201 GCF_001483705.2 Eufriesea mexicana | reverse complement strand
GCTATTTGGTGGCTTCCTGCACTCCATTGTTCAATAGTGTGCCCTGCTGGGCTCTCGGGTTCCTGTAATAGTGGTCTAGGCACGTTAGGTAAAGTTTGGTTACGTTTGGCTTTATTACGCTCTGATATGTTGAAATAATATAGCGTCGTCTTTTTGATATACACAGATATCCGCACGGATTTCTACATTGCTCCACTACGT
>NW_017002536.1:0-201 GCF_001483705.2 Eufriesea mexicana | reverse complement strand
ATAGGGCTATTCAGGATCTATGATCTGCTATAGCTTGGAGAATACATCGCCAAGCGCCTTCAATCCAATGGCAAGTACAGCCATCTACTCGCCAGAGAATAGGTCCATTCAAAGTATATATTCTGTTCTAGCTTGGTGAATAGTTCGCCAAACGCCTTCAAACAATGGCAAGTACAGCCACCTACTTGCCAGGGAATAGTT
>NW_017002535.1:0-201 GCF_001483705.2 Eufriesea mexicana | reverse complement strand
TGCTATGGCTATAGCGCGCCAATAGAATCTTACCTACTTATTTATGCGCGAAATGTACCTCACAACGATATTAGTCGAAAATGTCAATAGAATTGAATTATCCAGCCAGATTCTAAAGCATTGCAATGGCTATAGCTGGCCAGTAGAATCTTCCTTCCTTATTTATGCAAGGATGTCAGCTCACCATGATATTACTCGAAA
>NW_017002534.1:0-201 GCF_001483705.2 Eufriesea mexicana | reverse complement strand
TACCTCAATCCATCCATACAATCATTGATCTATACATACATGCATCCATACATCCGTACATTCGTACATATATACATCCGTACATACATTCATCCGTTCGTCCATACATAGACACAACCATGCATTCATACATCCACACATCCATAAATCCATCCGTCTATACATCCATCCATCCGTACATACATCATTCCACACAACCAT
>NW_017002533.1:0-201 GCF_001483705.2 Eufriesea mexicana | reverse complement strand
CGGTTTGAAGGCGTTATGCCATGTATTCACCAAGCAATAACAGATTATAGATCATGAATAGGCTTATTCTCTGGCAAGTAGACGGATATACTTGCCATTGGATTGAAGGCGTTAGGCGATGTATTCACCAAGCTATGGCGGGTTATAGATTTTGGATAGACCTATTCTCTGGCAAGTAGATGGCTGTACTAGCCATTGGAT
>NW_017002532.1:0-201 GCF_001483705.2 Eufriesea mexicana | reverse complement strand
AGCTCTACTGCGCTCTATCGTACTCCGCTTGTCTGTGGGGATGCCGGCAATAGTGATCGCGACTCGTTACTTTGGGTTGGGCTTCGTTTGGTTAGGCTACGTTAATTTGGGATAGGTCCGAATAGCTTTTACTTTTCAGCTTTACACTGGGATTCCATGGATTTCTGTGCTCTTCTCTCCTCTAATATGACCTAGTCGTCT
>NW_017002531.1:0-201 GCF_001483705.2 Eufriesea mexicana | reverse complement strand
GGAATCATCGAATAGTAGTGTGTAGCACGAAAGTCGAAGACATCCGAACCTAAACTGACATACCGAATCTAACAAAACAAAGCGTAGCTCAACTTGACGTGCCCCGGCCACTATTGCTCGCGTCCCCGCAGTCATGCCGCGTGTGGCAGAGCAGTGTAGAGAGCAGAGATACACCAAATAGCAGTGTATGGAAAAAAAAGT
>NW_017002530.1:0-201 GCF_001483705.2 Eufriesea mexicana | reverse complement strand
ACTTTTGTGCTTTAAACAGCTATTCCATGAATTTCTGCGCTCTACTGTGCTCTAATATTTCCTTCTTGGCTCTGGTTACGCCAGCCATAGGGGTCTCGGCTCGTTAGGTTTAACTATTCTGCGTTTGGTTAGGATAGATTCGGTCTGGTATTGTTGGGGTGACTTTGACTTCTGGGCTATACACTACTATTCGGTGGGTTC
>NW_017002529.1:0-201 GCF_001483705.2 Eufriesea mexicana | reverse complement strand
GTTACGCTTCTATGTTATGTTAGAACAGTGTATCACTGACGTCTTTGCTGTGCGCTGCTGTTCGAAGAGTTTCTGCTCCGTAATGTGCTCTAATATTTCCTACTAGTCTCCATGGAGGCCACAAATTGTGGTCGTGTAACGTTAGGTTTTGTTATGTTTCGCTTGGCTGTGTTACGTGAGGTTGCGTTTGGTCAGGATAGC
>NW_017002528.1:0-201 GCF_001483705.2 Eufriesea mexicana | reverse complement strand
CTAGCAGAGTATAGAAGGGCGCAGTCAGGCGCAGAAATCCAACGGACACCAGTGTACAGTACGGAGGTCAAAGCTAAGTTAACCGCCCATAACATAACCTAACCTAACGTAACGTATGCTGTCTCAACCTTGCGTGCTGGAACCACAATTACCGTCCTCCGCAGATCCAGACACAACACAACGGAGCTCAGTAGGGCGTAG
>NW_017002527.1:0-201 GCF_001483705.2 Eufriesea mexicana | reverse complement strand
GTGGTGTATACTTCATTGCGATGGATTTCTGCGCTCTACATTGGTCTACTATGCTCTGCTGGATATTGGAGAGGCGAGGAGTTGTGGTCGTGGCAGTTCAGGTTGAGTTAGGTTATGCTTCGTTTTGATACGTTAGGCTATGTTTGGTTATGGTGGCTTTAACTTTCGTGCTGTACACTGTTATCCTGTCAATTTCTGTGA
>NW_017002526.1:0-201 GCF_001483705.2 Eufriesea mexicana | reverse complement strand
ACTGTTATTCGGTGGGTCTCTGCCCTCTACTCTGCTCTACTTTACGCTGCTCGATTCTGGGGATGCCAGCAGTGGCTGTCGCTGATCGTTAGGTTGTGTCAGTTCACGTTCGTACATGCTACGATTGGCTAGGTTATAAGAGGAAAGCTTAGATTTCTGCGCTATGCACTGCCTTTCGGCGGATTTCTGCACTCTGCGTTG
>NW_017002525.1:0-201 GCF_001483705.2 Eufriesea mexicana | reverse complement strand
CTGGTTACGTTCGACTATGTTAGGTTACGCTAAGCTTTGTAAGGGTAGCTTTATCTTTTCTGCTGTACACTACTATTCGGCGTATTTCTGCGATCTACTGTGCTCTGGTTTGTCCTGCTTGGCTATATTGATGGCAGAAATGGCGGTCGCGGCACGTAAGGTTGTATAAGGCTATGTTTGGTTATGTTCTGTTGGTTCGTG
>NW_017002524.1:0-201 GCF_001483705.2 Eufriesea mexicana | reverse complement strand
CCGATGCGTCATGTACCGAGTTTATGACACGGTTGTTGCTATTCAGTATGCAGAAGTAAGTATCCAACAATCCACATGGCTAGCAGAAGTGCAAAGTTTCAGGTTTCTACGAAGTAATTTCTGCGCTATGATTTGTGGCTTAAATGATCGATTGAAGCATAAATAGCTGATCCAGGACCCACTAAATATACACGTAATACG
>NW_017002523.1:0-201 GCF_001483705.2 Eufriesea mexicana | reverse complement strand
TTGAATTTTACATCCAGATTCTACAGGACTGCAACGGCTATAGCTCGCCAATAGAATCTATCCCCCTTATTTAATCAAGCAAGTTAACTCACCACAATATTGGTCGAAAATGTGAAGAAAATTGAACTTTCCAGCCCAATTCTATAGCATTGCGACGGCTATAGCAAGTGAATTGAATCTTTCCTCGTTATATACGCAAGA
>NW_017002522.1:0-201 GCF_001483705.2 Eufriesea mexicana | reverse complement strand
TTTCCATTGGACTGATGACGTTAGGCGATCTATTCACCAAGCTATAACAGGTTCTATATTTTGGATAGTCCTTTTCCCTGGCAAGTGGATGGCTGTACTTGCAATTGGCTGATGGCGTTAGGCGACCTATTCACCACACTATAACAGATTATAGATTTTGAATAGACCTATTCTCTGGCAAGTAGATGGCTGTACTTGCCG
>NW_017002521.1:0-201 GCF_001483705.2 Eufriesea mexicana | reverse complement strand
AAGGAGGAGATCACCGCCTGCTGGGAGGAATCGTTCTCCCGCAAGTCGGCTATCACCGCATGCCGAGAGACATCCTTCTCCCGCAGACCGGCGATCTCCGCCATCAGCACGCAGACCCTTTCCGCCATCGTCTCCTGAGCACGGCCGGCTGTTACTTGGAGACTCATCTCTCAGCCGGCCGAGTCCACCACTCTGACGCAC
>NW_017002520.1:0-201 GCF_001483705.2 Eufriesea mexicana | reverse complement strand
AGATGGCTACACTCTGTAATGTATTGCCATTTGTTAATATCACTGAAGTTATATGATTCATCAGTTGATCGTTCTGGAATTTCTATAGATAAGAAATCATTAGCGGACGGATTAATCTAACGTCGACAATGCTCTGTTGGTGGATGTACTGAGCACGATGCTGCCATTTCCAATATCTTGGGACACAACTATTCTATGCAC
>NW_017002519.1:0-201 GCF_001483705.2 Eufriesea mexicana | reverse complement strand
TGCAATCCAATGGCAAGAACAGACATTTACTTGCCAGAAATTAGGTCTATTCAAAATCTATAAGCTGTTATAGCTTGGTGAATAGATCGCCTAACGCCGTCAATGCAATGGCTAGTACAGCCATCGACTTGCCAGAGAATAGGTCTATTCAAAATATATAGTCTGTTATAGCTTGGTGAGTAGATCGCCTACCGCCTTCAA
>NW_017002518.1:0-201 GCF_001483705.2 Eufriesea mexicana | reverse complement strand
TTATGTATCATTTTATACTTTTATACTTTTATATATCATTTTCCATTATTCTGCAATAATGAATAAGTTATTAGCAGATAATAAATGTTCATGCAAATGCATATTGTTATAGAAAACAGGTAAGATCATGGAACTTGGAAGAAAAGATTTATTAACAGAAGGTTCTAAAAATATAGTTCTCATTTTGCATACTTTTCATAG
>NW_017002517.1:0-201 GCF_001483705.2 Eufriesea mexicana | reverse complement strand
CGATGCGACCTATTTCTCCACCCTACTTTTTCTAGTATATTCTGATTGGATGAGGGGGGGGGGGTAGAAATAGTGTTCTCGACACGATTGGTAGAGCTATGATTCGTTCGGATATGTTACGTTCGGTTATGCTAGGACGGGTTATTTCCAACTGCTGTGCCACGCACATCGATTTCAAGTACTTCTGCGCTCTACTCTCTT
>NW_017002516.1:0-201 GCF_001483705.2 Eufriesea mexicana | reverse complement strand
TAGCATTGCAATGGCTATAGCATGCCAATAGAATACTCCCTCTTTATTTATGCAACGAAATTAGTTCACCACGGCATTAGTCGAAAATGTCAACAAAATTGTTTTTTGCATTCTGCTTCTATAGCATTACAATGGCTGTACCATGCCAATAGAGCCTTTCCACCTTATTTATGCAACAAAATTAGCTCACCACGATATTAG
>NW_017002515.1:0-201 GCF_001483705.2 Eufriesea mexicana | reverse complement strand
CACCTTATTTATGCAACAAAACTAGCACACTACGATATTAGACGAAAATGACAATAAACTTGAGTTTTCCATTTAGATTCAACAGCATTGCAATGGCTATAGGCATGCCAATAGAATCTTTCCTCCTTATTTATACAGCAAAATCAGCTCACAACGTTATTTGACGAATATGTCAACAAAATGGTTTTTTCCAGTCAGAAT
>NW_017002514.1:0-201 GCF_001483705.2 Eufriesea mexicana | reverse complement strand
TTTTCGACTAATATCGTGGTGAGCTAACTTCCTTGCATAAGAAAGGAGGAAACATGCTTTTTGGGTGCTATAGCCATTGCAACGGTATAGAATGTGGCTGGAAAATACCATTTTCTTGACATTTTCGACTAATATCGCGGTGAACTAACTTCCTTGCCTAAGAAAGGAGGAAACATTCTGTTGGCGTGCTCTAGTCATTGA
>NW_017002513.1:0-201 GCF_001483705.2 Eufriesea mexicana | reverse complement strand
CGGACGTATAGTAATCAAAACTGACGTGCCGCGACCACTATTGCGGTCCTGCCGAGAGCCGATCAGAGCACAGTAGAGTAATGTATGGCACAGAAGACCGCCGTATAGCAGTGTATAGCACAAAAGTCTAAGTTACCATGTCCAAACGTAGCCAACCGTGATATATCTAAACGCCACATAACTCAGTCTAACGTGCCGCGA
>NW_017002512.1:0-201 GCF_001483705.2 Eufriesea mexicana | reverse complement strand
TGGATGGGTGCTCGTATGGATGGATGGATATATGGTTCGATGGATGTATGGATGGGTGGATGTGTGGATGTGTGGATGTATGGATGGGTGGATGTATGGATGGATGGATGTATGGGAAGATGTATGTGTGGATAGATCTTTGTATGGATGAATGGTTGTTTGGATTGATGGATGTATGGATGGATTGAGGTATGGATGGAC
>NW_017002511.1:0-201 GCF_001483705.2 Eufriesea mexicana | reverse complement strand
CTAACCATGCCCTCCTAACCGACCCTAATGAAACGTAACATATCTAAACCTAACGGGCCGAGAACACTATTGCTTGCCTCCCAAAAACCAAGCAGAATATACTAGTGGACGTCTGAGCGCAGAAAGCCAAAGAATTGCGGTGAATAGCACAAAAGTCAGAAATAACCTAATCTAATCTACCCTGGCCCAACCTAATGGAAC
>NW_017002510.1:0-201 GCF_001483705.2 Eufriesea mexicana | reverse complement strand
GCTCTGACTTTTGTGCTGTACACTGGTATTCGGTGAATTTCTGCTCTCTACATTGCTCAACTGTGCTATGCTCGCCTTTGTGGAGGCCAGCAGTGGTGATCTCGGCACGTTAGGCAGAGTTACGTTGCGTTTGGTTATGTCGCGTCTGGTTATGTAGCGTTTGGATGGGTTAGGATAGGATGTCATAGACTTTTGTGATAT
>NW_017002509.1:0-201 GCF_001483705.2 Eufriesea mexicana | reverse complement strand
TCTGGCTGGAAAATTCAATCCTATTGACATTTTTGGCTAATATCATGGAAAGCTAACTTTCTTGCTTAGGTAAGGAGGAAAGATCCGTTCGGTTTGCTATAGCCATTGCAATGGTACAGAATCTGGCTGGAACTTTCAATTTTATTGACATTTTCGACTTATATCGTGGTGAGCTAACTTTCTTTCATAAATCAGGAGGAA
>NW_017002508.1:0-201 GCF_001483705.2 Eufriesea mexicana | reverse complement strand
CATCCTTATTTATGCAAGAAAGTTAGTTCACCACGTTATTAGTCGATAATATCAATAAAATTGTGTTTTCCAGGCAGATTCTATATCAGTGCAATGGCGATAGCACACCAATAGTATCTTTTCTCATTATTTAGGCGAGAAAGGTAGCTCACCACGATATCAATCGAAAATGTCCATAAAGTCGAGTTTTCCATCCAGATT
>NW_017002507.1:0-201 GCF_001483705.2 Eufriesea mexicana | reverse complement strand
TATCCTCGCCTAATTCAAACAAACCTAACCTAGCCAAGAGTAACCTAACACAACGTAACCAGCAGCTGCCATCATTTCTGGCCTCCCCAGGCAAAGCAGAGAATATAAGGTCACTGTAGAGCGCAGAATTCCCCCGAGCAGCAGTGTATAGCGCTTTTGTCGGAGCCATCCTGACGAAGCCAGACACAACCTGACCTTACC
>NW_017002506.1:0-201 GCF_001483705.2 Eufriesea mexicana | reverse complement strand
TATCCTAGCCTGACCAAACGTAACGTAACCAAACATGCCATAGATCAACCTGACCTGCCGAGACAACCTTTACTGCCCTCCCCACAGCCAAGTACAACCCATTAGAGTACGGCAGATCAGAAGAGTCCATTAAATGGTAGTGTATAGCACAAGAGACAAAGATATCCGGAACTAACCCATACGAGCTTCACCTATACGAAT
>NW_017002505.1:0-201 GCF_001483705.2 Eufriesea mexicana | reverse complement strand
TATTTAATATTCCATTTCCGTTACTTGGTAATCAACATATTAGATTGAGTACTGATATTTGATGTTTAACAGTTAACGCTTAATATTTAGGTGTACGTATTAGGTACTTGAGTATTGATATATGATATATTGCATTTGAGCACTAATATTTGATGTTTGGTATTTGAATACCCGTAATCGATTTTTCGTACTTGATGTTTA
>NW_017002504.1:0-201 GCF_001483705.2 Eufriesea mexicana | reverse complement strand
TCTATTGGCTTGCTATAGCCATTGAATTGCAATAGAATCTGACTGAAAAGTTCAATTTTATTTACATTTTCTGCTAATATCGTGGTGGGAAGTATTTTCTGCATAAATAAGGTGGAATGATGCTATTGGTTTGTTATGACCATTGCATTGCTTTGGAATCTGACTGAAAAGTTCAAATTATTGACATTTTCGACTAGTATC
>NW_017002503.1:0-201 GCF_001483705.2 Eufriesea mexicana | reverse complement strand
GCATAAATGAGGTGGAAAGATTCCATTGGTGTGCTACAGCCATTGCAATGCTATAGAAACTGCCTGGATAATACAATTTTATTGACATCTTCGACATATATCGTGGTGAGCTGGCTACTTTGCATACGTAAGGAGGAAGGACACTATTGGCGTGCTATAGCCATTGCAATGCTATAGAATCTGGCTGGAAAATTCAATTTT
>NW_017002502.1:0-201 GCF_001483705.2 Eufriesea mexicana | reverse complement strand
AAGTCGAAGCTGACCCTCCCCTAGCCTAACAAATCCTTATAAAGCCCAGCGTAACCAGACACATCGTAACGTGCCGAGACCACTATTGCTGTCCTTCCCAGAGCCAAGCAGAACACATTATTAGAGAGTAGAACGCCGAAGTCCATAGAGTCGGAAAATATGAGAGTACTCTAGGGCGGAGGCATCCATCTAATAGCATAC
>NW_017002501.1:0-201 GCF_001483705.2 Eufriesea mexicana | reverse complement strand
AGAACCTGTAACCTGTTATAGCTTGGTAAATAGATCGTCTAACGCCTTCAATCCAATGGCAAGAACAGACAACAACTTGCCAGAGATTTGTTCTAATCAAAATATATAATCTGTTATAGCTTGGTGAGTGGATCGCTTAACGCCTTCAATCCAATGGCAAATACGGCCATCTACTTGCCAGAGAATAGGTCTACTCAAAAC
>NW_017002500.1:0-201 GCF_001483705.2 Eufriesea mexicana | reverse complement strand
CCGCGACCATTATAGCCCGCCTCTCCATAGACAAGCAGAATATGGTAGACCACAGTAGAGCACTGAAGTCCTTTGGATATCAGTGTCTAGCACATATGTCAAAGCTATCCTAACCTACCCCAACTTGACCTAACCTATCACGAACTAACGTGCCGCGACCGGTATTGCTGGCCTCCGCAGAGCGAGCCAGATAATTAGTAG
>NW_017002499.1:0-201 GCF_001483705.2 Eufriesea mexicana | reverse complement strand
TGTGAATAGATCGCCAACCGCCTTCTATCCAATGACAAGTACAGACATCTACTTGCCAGAAAAAAGGAATATTCAAAATCTATAACATGCTATAGCTTGGTGAATAGATCGCCTAACGCCTTCAATCCAAAGGCAATAACAGTCATCTACTTGCCAGAGAATAGGTCTATTCAAAATCTTTCATCCGTTATAGCTTGGTGA
>NW_017002498.1:0-201 GCF_001483705.2 Eufriesea mexicana | reverse complement strand
CCAGAGCATTGTAAAGCGCAGAAGTCCACCGAATAGCAGTGTGCATCAAAAAAGTGGAAGCTACCCTAACCATAATTAGCCTAACCGAACCTAACCGAAGGTAACCTGACACAACATAACGTGCCAGGGCCACTATTACTGGCCACCCAAGAGTCAAGCTGAAGATATTGGATCACCGTAGGGCGCGGAATCTGCTTTATA
>NW_017002497.1:0-201 GCF_001483705.2 Eufriesea mexicana | reverse complement strand
TTCGCAGCACGTTCGCTTGTGTTTTGTTTCGTTCGACTTGGTTAGGGTAGGTCTAGCTTGGTTTGGGTGGTTTCGACGTTTGCGCCATACACTGCAGTTCTACGGATTTCTGCGATATACTGTGTTCTGACGTGTTCCATTTTGCTCCGGGGAGGCCAGCAATGGAGGTCTCTGGTAGTAAGGTTTCATTATTTTACGCTC
>NW_017002496.1:0-201 GCF_001483705.2 Eufriesea mexicana | reverse complement strand
GATCGATGGACGTATGTATGGGAGGATGTTTGGTTGGATAGATGTATGGAGGTATGGATGTATATATGGATGTATGTATGGATGGATGGCTGTATAGATGGGTGTAAGTGTTTATGGCTTGAGGTGCGGATGGACGATTGTACGGATGTGCGGATGTATGGACTTATATGTGTATGGATGCATGAATGGAAGGATGTATCG
>NW_017002495.1:0-201 GCF_001483705.2 Eufriesea mexicana | reverse complement strand
ATTTGAATTTCCCAAACACATTCTATATCAATGCAATGGCTATAGCACGCCAATATTATCCTTATTCCTTATTTATGCAAAAAAGTTGGCTCACCACAAAACAAGCCGGAAATGTTAATATAATTGAGATTTTCAGCTTGATTCTAAAGCATTGCAATGGCTACAGCTTGCCAATAGTATCTTTCCTCCTTTTTTATGCAA
>NW_017002494.1:0-201 GCF_001483705.2 Eufriesea mexicana | reverse complement strand
GCTGCATGTCCGTAATTACAGTGATTAGGCTGTCAACAAATTTATTTATCGAATCCAAGCGTCAGGACTCTAATTTTCTCAAACTGGGGAACCAAATCTTCCTTCTAGATTTCATCCGCGTCGCGATGTAAGAATTCTTAAACTTAACAATCTCCCAAAAGTTGCAACTCTTCAGTTTTTAAGTTACACATATGCTAGATA
>NW_017002493.1:0-201 GCF_001483705.2 Eufriesea mexicana | reverse complement strand
ACTCAAAAAGCATCTTTCCTCCTTACTTATGCAAGGAAGTTATATCACCACGATATCAGTCGATAGTGTCAGTAAAATTGAATTTACCAGCAATATTCTGTAGCATTGCAATGCCTATAACACGCCAATTGCATCCAGCGGCCGTGTTTATGAAAGAAAGGTTGCTCGCCTTGATATTAGTCGAAAATGTCAATAAATTTG
>NW_017002492.1:0-201 GCF_001483705.2 Eufriesea mexicana | reverse complement strand
ATATAGAATCCGCCTGGGAAACTCAATTTTATTTACATTTACGTCTAATATCGTGGTGAGCTAGTTTTCTTGCATAAATAAGGAGGAAAGATTCTATTGGCGAGCTATAGCCATTGCATTGCTATAGAATCAGGCTGAAAAATTCAATTTTATAGGCATTTTCCGCTAATATCGTGATGAGCTAATTTTCTTGCATAAATA
>NW_017002491.1:0-201 GCF_001483705.2 Eufriesea mexicana | reverse complement strand
AGATATTTTTCTATTCTACGTAATATCTGCATTTTTGAACGTGGAATAATGCTTAAACGGTTGTTATTTTCATTGCCACATCAATATCTAACCAAAGTTACTTAACTCTTATCTCCACCGGTCTGTCGCATCATCTAGAATAAGAGCATTTCGAAGCAATGCCCTTTAACTAAGCTTAACACATAATCCCCTTATCCATCT
>NW_017002490.1:0-201 GCF_001483705.2 Eufriesea mexicana | reverse complement strand
CAATCCAATGGCAAGTACAGCCATCTACCTGCCAGAGAATAGGTCTATTCAAAATCTATAATCGGTTATAGCTTGGTGAAAAGATCGCCTAACGCCTTCAATTCAATGGCAAGTGCAGACATCTACTTGCCAGAAAACAGGTCTATTCAAAATCTATAACCTGTTATAGTTTGGAGAGTAGATCGCCTAACGCCTTCAATC
>NW_017002489.1:0-201 GCF_001483705.2 Eufriesea mexicana | reverse complement strand
TCTGCGCTCTGATGTGCCTTTGTATAGTCCGCTTGTTCCTGTGGAGGCCAGCAATAGTGGTCTTATCGTGTTAAGTTTTGTTAGGGTATGTTTACGTCTGGGTATGTTACGTTTGGCTAGGTTAGGATAACCTACATAAACTTTTGTACTGTAAACTGATATTCGGTGGATTTCTGCTCTCTACTTTGACACAATATGTTC
>NW_017002488.1:0-201 GCF_001483705.2 Eufriesea mexicana | reverse complement strand
GCAAGGATCGGATGAAAGGGATATTTATCGTTATGGAATGTAAGTGAAGAGCGAAAGGCGTTTGAATGTTTAGGGTACGTGGCTCACTGAGAACGAGGCTATGGGAAATGCGTGATTGAGAAAGAAAGCTTGAGTATTAAAGAAGACAGAGTGCAAGGTTCAAATGAGGGTACAAGGGCTGTTTGGGGCAGTCCTATTGGC
>NW_017002487.1:0-201 GCF_001483705.2 Eufriesea mexicana | reverse complement strand
GTGCAGCCACCACAGCTCCTGTCCTCCCCATAGCCAAGCAGAATGTACTAGAGCGCAGTAGACAACATAAATCCACCGAATAGCAGTGTAAAACACAAACGTCAGTTTAGCGTGTCCTAACCCAGCCAAACGTGACAGGTCCAAACGTAACATCGCTCAACCTAACATGATGTGGCCACCACTGTTCGCCACCACAGAGAT
>NW_017002486.1:0-201 GCF_001483705.2 Eufriesea mexicana | reverse complement strand
AGTATGCTCGATCATTTGAGATACTGAGCACCTTGGGTGTGCAGTAAAAGGCACTTTCGTGTTCGTGTATAGTTTATTACACTTGTAGTTGCGATTTCGAATGTGATGCGTGTGCGTTATACTAACAAGTCCTTCTGCTCATGGATTTAGTTGAAACTCTGCAGGTTTGTAGATTTCTTCGTGCAGTTCGAGAAAATATAT
>NW_017002485.1:0-201 GCF_001483705.2 Eufriesea mexicana | reverse complement strand
GCCATTGCATTGATATAGAATGTGTTTGGGAAATTCAAATTTATTGACATTTTCGTCTAAAATTGTAGTGAGCTAACTTTCTTGCATATACAAGGAGCAAAGATAATATTCACTTGCAATAGCAGTCGCAATGATATAGAATCAGGCTGGAAAGTTCAACTTTATTGACATTTTCGACTAATATTGTGGTGAGTTAACTTG
>NW_017002484.1:0-201 GCF_001483705.2 Eufriesea mexicana | reverse complement strand
CCACCATTACTGGCGTCCCTACGGACAAGCAGAGGACGATAGTGTACAGTAGAGCGCAGTAGTCCATATAATAGCAGTGTTGTTCACAAAAGTCATAGCTACACTAACCAGACCCAATGAAACCAACCCTAACCAAATGTATTGTAACCAAACCTATCGTGCGGTGATCAGTATTGCTGATTGCAGGAGAGCCCAGCAGAA
>NW_017002483.1:0-201 GCF_001483705.2 Eufriesea mexicana | reverse complement strand
ATATTTGTCGAAAATGTCAATAATATTGAATTTTCCAGCCAGATTCTATTGCATTGCAATGGCTATAGCACTCAGGAAGGATCTTTCCTCCTTACATAGGGAACGAAGTTAGCTCACAACGATATTAGTAGAAAATGGCAATATAATTGAATTTTCCAGCAAGATTCTATAGCACTGCAATGCCTATAGCATGCCAACAGA
>NW_017002482.1:0-201 GCF_001483705.2 Eufriesea mexicana | reverse complement strand
TGAGAGGAGATGAGAGCGAAGGGGTCTATAGGGTCGCAGTGTATGGTACAAAAATCGAAGATGCCCTATCCTATCCTGAACAAACGTGACACAGCAGAACGTAAGATAACTCGGCCTAACGATCCGAGACCGCCATTACTGACCTCCCCAGAGAAAAGCAGCAAGTATTAGAATTCGGCTGAGAGCAGAAGTTCACCGGCG
>NW_017002481.1:0-201 GCF_001483705.2 Eufriesea mexicana | reverse complement strand
ATTTATGCAACGAAATTAGCTCACCACGATATTAGTCTAAAATGTGAATAAACTTGAATTTTCTAGTCAGATTCTATAGCATTGCAATGGCTATATCATGACAATAGAACCTTTCCTCCTTATTTGTGCAACAAAATCATCTCACCACGTTATTAGTTGAAAATGACAATAAAATTGTATTTTCCAGTCAGATTCTATTAC
>NW_017002480.1:0-201 GCF_001483705.2 Eufriesea mexicana | reverse complement strand
CTATACCACGAAAGTCAAAGGAATCCAAACCTAACCGTAACCAACATAACCTAACCAAACGTAAACTAACTCAACATAACGAATCGCGATCACAATTTTTTAACGCCCCAGGGCAAAGCAGAATACAGTAGAGCACATAACAGCGCAGAAGTGTCAAGAGTAACAGTGTATACCACGAAAGTCAAAGCTGTCCTTACCTAA
>NW_017002479.1:0-201 GCF_001483705.2 Eufriesea mexicana | reverse complement strand
TAAATAATTGTTCTTATTGTTATTAAATTTCATCCACCACTAACAATGGTGACTGAAGGTCACTTTTCGAGTGCAAAGAGTTAATTAATAACGATCTTTAGAATCTGATTAAATGGCAACTGAGATTCGCCTGTCGAGTGCAAAGGGTTAAAAATAATCAACGTTCTACTATAAAAATATTCGGCATTCGTGCACATAGGG
>NW_017002478.1:0-201 GCF_001483705.2 Eufriesea mexicana | reverse complement strand
GAATAGATCGCCTAACGCCTTCAATCCAATCTCAAGTACTGCCACCTACTCGCCTGGGAATAGGTCTATTCAATATATATAATCTGCTGTATCTTGGTGTATACAACGCCTAACGCCTTCAATCTAATGGGAAGTACAGCCATCTACTTGCCAGAGAATAATTCTATTCAAAATCTATAATCTGTTATATCTTGGTGTATA
>NW_017002477.1:0-201 GCF_001483705.2 Eufriesea mexicana | reverse complement strand
CATACACCCATACATTCATCCATTCATACATCCATACATACATCCTTACATACAACCGTAAATCCGTCCATTCATGCATCCATCCGTCCATACATCCATACGTTCATCCATACATACATCCAACCATCTACACATCCCTACATACACACATACATATATCCATAAATCCATCCATCCGTACTTCCATCCATCGATATATCC
>NW_017002476.1:0-201 GCF_001483705.2 Eufriesea mexicana | reverse complement strand
CAAGATTCTATAGCGTTGCAAAGCCTATAGCACGCCAATAGAATCTTTTCTCCTTATTTATGCCAGAAAGATAACTCACCACGATATTAGCCCAAAATGTCGATAAGATTGAATTTTCCATGCAGATTCTATAGCATGGCGTAGGCTATAGCAAGTCAATAGTATCATTCATCATTTGTTATGCGAGAATTTCATCTCACC
>NW_017002475.1:0-201 GCF_001483705.2 Eufriesea mexicana | reverse complement strand
TCGCGGTGAGCTATCTTTCTTTCATAAATAAGGAGGAAGGATTCAACTGGCGTGCTATTGCCGACGCAATGCTATGGAATCTGGCTGGAGAGTTCAATTTTTTTGAAATTTTCGACTTATATCGTGGTGAGCTGGCTATCTTGCATAAATAAGGAGGAAATGTACTGTTCGCGTGCTATAGGCATTACAATGCAACAGAAT
>NW_017002474.1:0-201 GCF_001483705.2 Eufriesea mexicana | reverse complement strand
GGCGATCTATTCAACAGGATATAACAGATTATAGATTTTCAATCTACCTATTGTCTGGCAAGTAGATGGCTATACTAGTCATTGGATTGAAGGTGTTGGACGAACTATTCACCAAGCAATAACAGGATATAGATTTTCAATAGATATATCATCTGGCAAGTGGATGGCTGTGCTTGTCATTGGATTGAAGGCGTTTGGCCA
>NW_017002473.1:0-201 GCF_001483705.2 Eufriesea mexicana | reverse complement strand
AGTAAATTGAGTAATATTTAAGTGTGTGTTGCACAGTTCGTACAGGATTGAAAGTAAATCTTGGCAAATGCCAAATGACAAAGAAAGACTCAATTGTAAGAAAGAAAAAAGTTGATTTAGAGAAGATCTGCGGAGAAAATGGGAATAATTGTTGATAATCCAAGAGCAGACACTCTTGTGTGCATTTAGCAACTCAAATCT
>NW_017002472.1:0-201 GCF_001483705.2 Eufriesea mexicana | reverse complement strand
GAAACCACTACTACTGGTCCCCAGAGCCAAGCTGAGTATTGTAGAGCACAGCAGAGCGCAGAAGTCCACCGAATAGCAGCGTATAGCACACAACTCAAAGCTAACCAGTCAAAACCTAATCAAACCAAACCTAACCAGTCGTAACATAACTCAAACTATCCTGCCGAAAGCACTGTCCCTGGCGTCCATAGAGACAAGCAG
>NW_017002471.1:0-201 GCF_001483705.2 Eufriesea mexicana | reverse complement strand
AGCACAGTAGATCACAGAAGTACACCGAATAACAGTGCATAGCACGAACATCAAAGCAAGCCTAACAACACTTAACCTAACCTAACCGAACGAACCGTAACCTAACTCAACCTAATGCGCCGAGACCACTATGACTGGCCTCCCTAGTGCAAAGCAGAGCATATTAGAGCACACTAGAGCGCAGAAATATATGCAATAGCA
>NW_017002470.1:0-201 GCF_001483705.2 Eufriesea mexicana | reverse complement strand
GCTATAGCCATTGCATTGCAATATAATCTGACTGAAAAGTCCAATTTTATTGACACTTTCGGCCAATACTGTGGTGAGAAAGCCTTTCTGAGTAAATATGAAGGAAAGAAGCTATTGGTTTGCTGTCGCAATTGCATCGCAATAGAATCTGACTGAAAAGTTCAATTCTATTGACATTTTCGACCAATATTGTGGTGAGCA
>NW_017002469.1:0-201 GCF_001483705.2 Eufriesea mexicana | reverse complement strand
TGCTATAGAATCTGGATTGAAAATTCAATTTTATTGACATTTTCGACTATTATCGTGGTGAACAAGCTTCCTGGCATAAGTATGGTGGAAAGATACTTTTGGCATGCTATATCCATTGCAATGCTGTAGAATCTGTCAGGATAATTCAATTTTATTGACATTTTCGACTAATATCGTTGTGAGTTAGCTTTCATGCATAAA
>NW_017002468.1:0-201 GCF_001483705.2 Eufriesea mexicana | reverse complement strand
AGAATAACTGAACATGATGTGCCGCGACCACTGCTGCAGGCATCCTCAGAGTCAAGCAGATAGCCGTAGAGCGCAGTAGATCGCAGAAATCCTCCCAATAACAGTGTACTGCACGAAAGTCAATGTTACGGTACCAAACATAGCCAAACCTAACATAACCGAACATAGCCTAACTGAAAGTAATGTGCCCCGACAGCTGTT
>NW_017002467.1:0-201 GCF_001483705.2 Eufriesea mexicana | reverse complement strand
GGATAGGTTAGGATAAGGTTGGTTAGGATAGCTTTAACTTTTGCGCCGTACACTTCTATTCGGCGGATGTCAGCGCACTACTGTGGTCTAGTATGTCCTTCTTCGCTCTGGGTGCAGCAATAGTGGTTTCGGCTCGTAAGGTTGTGTCTGGCTATGTTTAGCTATGCTGTGTTGGTATGGGTTCCTTTCGGGTACTCCCTA
>NW_017002466.1:0-201 GCF_001483705.2 Eufriesea mexicana | reverse complement strand
GTTAGGTTAGGTTTCGTTTTGTTAGGTTTGGAAAAGTTTTCTTAGGTTTGTTTGGTTATGTTAGGCTTGCTAGAGCTTGGGAAGGTTTGGCTAGGTTAGGTTTTACAAAGTAAGGATGGGTTGGGTTTGGTTAGGTTTGGTTAGGTCAGATTAGGTCAGGTCTGGTCAGGTCAGGTCAGGTCAGGTCAGGTCATGTCAGGT
>NW_017002465.1:0-201 GCF_001483705.2 Eufriesea mexicana | reverse complement strand
TAATCTGCCGCACACATGCTACATCATTGTATTGGCTATAGCACGCCAGTAGAACCTTTACTCTTTATTTATGCAAGGAAGGTAGCTCACCACAATATTAGTCGATGATGTCAATAAAATTGAATTTTCCAGGACGAATCTATAGCATTGCGATGCCTATAGCACGCCAATAGAATCTCTCCTCCTTATTTATGCAAAAAT
>NW_017002464.1:0-201 GCF_001483705.2 Eufriesea mexicana | reverse complement strand
TTCTTGCATAAATAAGGAGGAAAGATTCTATTTGCGTGCTATACCGGCTCAAGTGCAGTTGAATCTGGCTGGAGAATACAATTTTATTGGTATCTTCCACTAATGTTGTGGTGAGCTGCCCCTCTTGAAGAAATAAGAAGGAGAGATTCTATAGGGGTACTATAGACATTGCAATGCTATAGAATCGTCCTGGAAAATTCA
>NW_017002463.1:0-201 GCF_001483705.2 Eufriesea mexicana | reverse complement strand
AATAATGGTCTTGGCTAGTTGGGCTTAGTTATTCTACGTTTGGTTCGGTTGGGTTAGGTCTTGCTTGGTTACGATATCTCTCACTTATGTGGTGTACAATGCTATCTGGTAGCTTTCTGAGCCCCAATATGCTCTACGATACACTGCTAGAATCAGAGGAGGCCCGTGGCAGGGCAGAGTTTGTTAGGCTACGTTTTGTAA
>NW_017002462.1:0-201 GCF_001483705.2 Eufriesea mexicana | reverse complement strand
TTAATTTCGTTCACATTTTCGACTAATATCGTGGTAAGCTGAATTTGTTGCGTAAATAAGGGGGAAAGTTTCTATTGGCATGCTATAGCCATTGCAATGCCATGGAATCTGACTGGAAAATTCAATTTTATTGACGTTTTCGACTAATATCGTGGTGAGCTAGTTTTGTTGAATAAATAAGGGGGAATGATTCTATTGGCA
>NW_017002461.1:0-201 GCF_001483705.2 Eufriesea mexicana | reverse complement strand
ATTTGGCGGAGTCATGTTACGTTTGGTTAAGCTTCGATTGGTCATGATGGGAGTGGATAGCTTTGTCTTTAGTGCCAAAGTCAGCTATTAGGTGTACATCTGCTCAGTGCAGAGCTCTAATATTTTCTCCTATGCTCAAGGAAGGCCTGCAATGGTGGCCTCGGCACGATATGCTTACTCAAGTTACGTTCGGTTAGCTTG
>NW_017002460.1:0-201 GCF_001483705.2 Eufriesea mexicana | reverse complement strand
GTCTAATTTTCAGTAACCACTTAACGTCGAAAGTTTAGGAAAGTCGTTTCGCTCTGAGGTCTTCGACAGCGATTCTGATCGAATATTTCTCGTAGCATGATCTCTCAAACACCCACTAAAGGTCAGGTCGTCGTCATTCCAGACTCGCTTCTCGATTTCCGACAGATATGACATGGATGAGTCTCAGCAATAATGCCTGCG
>NW_017002459.1:0-201 GCF_001483705.2 Eufriesea mexicana | reverse complement strand
TACACGAGGCCCAAGGTAAACAACACGGGTGAGACTCGTGGTCAGGGAATCGGGTCGAACATAGCTATCACGTGCGGGAGACGTTGTTTATAGACGAGGCCCAAAATAAACAACACGAATGTGACTCGTAGTTAGTTTTTCGCCAATGTCTTCCCATCTCAGCTACCTGCCATCCTTCGCCATCTTCGGACGAAATGGCTG
>NW_017002458.1:0-201 GCF_001483705.2 Eufriesea mexicana | reverse complement strand
TTTCAGCGCTCCACATTGCCGTACTATAACCTGCTCGACCCTGTGGTGACCAGCAATAGTGGCAGCGGCACGGAAGCTTGGTCTATGCTACGTTTGGATAGGTTACGTAATTAAGGGTTAGGCTTGCATAGCTTTGATTTCCGTGGTATACACTGCCATTCTGTTGGTTTCTGCGCTCTGCTGTGCTATGGTAAACTCCGC
>NW_017002457.1:0-201 GCF_001483705.2 Eufriesea mexicana | reverse complement strand
CTGGCTGGAAAATTCAATTTTATTGACATTTTCGACTAATATCGCGGTGAGCTTACTTTCTTGAATGAATATGGACGATAGATTCTATTGGCGTGCTATGACCATTGCAATTCTATGGTATCTGGATGGAAATTTCACTTTTATTGACATTTTCGGCTAGTATTGTGGTGAGCTGACATCCTTGCATGTGTTAGGAGGAAA
>NW_017002456.1:0-201 GCF_001483705.2 Eufriesea mexicana | reverse complement strand
GATAGCTCACCACGATATTAGTCGAAACTGTCAATATAATTGAACTCTCCAGCCAGATTCCATTGCATTGCAAAGGCTATAGCACGCCAGTAGGATCATTCTCTTTTATTTATGCACGATAGTTAGCTCACCACGATGTTAGACGAAAATGTCAATAAAATTGAATTTTCCAGGGCGATTCTATAGCTTTGCAATGCCTAT
>NW_017002455.1:0-201 GCF_001483705.2 Eufriesea mexicana | reverse complement strand
AGCCAAGTAGAACATATTAGACCATAGTAAAAGGCGGAAATCCACCGTATAGCAATATATAGCAAAAAGTCAAGGCTATCGTATCCCAACCTATCGAGGTGTAACATAATCGTATATAACATAACATAAACTAGCGTGCCGAGGACGCCATTGCTGACCTCCCCAGAACCAAGCAGAATATACTAGAGTACAGCAGGGCGC
>NW_017002454.1:0-201 GCF_001483705.2 Eufriesea mexicana | reverse complement strand
GGAAAGGTTCTATTGGCGTGCTGTAGGCATTGCAGTCCTATAGAATCTGGATGGAAAATTCAACTTTATAGACATTTTCGACTAATAGCCTGGTGAGATAACTTCCTTGCATACGTAAGGAGGAAAAGTCCTTGTGGTGTGCTATATCCACCTCAATGCAGAAGAATCTGTCTGGAAAATTTAATTTTATTGACATTTTTG
>NW_017002453.1:0-201 GCF_001483705.2 Eufriesea mexicana | reverse complement strand
GATATTAGTCGAAAATGTCAGTAAAATTGAATTTTCCAGCAACATTCTGTAGCACTGCAATGGCCATAGCACGCCAGCAGAACTTTATCTCCTTATTTATGCAAGAAGGTTAGCTCAAAACAACATTAGTCGAAAATGTCAATAAAATTGTTTTTGCCGGACAGACTCTACAGCGTTGCAGTGGCAATTGCACGCCAATAG
>NW_017002452.1:0-201 GCF_001483705.2 Eufriesea mexicana | reverse complement strand
GCTCTGCGGAAGCCATAAATTATGGCCTCGGCACGTTAGGTTGAGTTAGGTTGCGTTCGTTTAAGATGGTTTGGACTAAGAAACGATATCTGTGAGTCATTCGCTGTACAATAACAAGCCGCGAACTTCTGCTCTCTCCTGTGCTTCTGTATGTTCTGCTTGGCTGAATGGAGGCTAGAAGTAGTTGTATCGGCACGTTAT
>NW_017002451.1:0-201 GCF_001483705.2 Eufriesea mexicana | reverse complement strand
TATACTTCAGCACAGCAGAGCGCAGAAAGCCACCGTATTGCGGTGTACAGCGCAAAAGTCAGGATTACCATGACATAACTTGACGTTAATTATCCGAATCAAAGGTATTGTAACTTACCAAGACGTGACGAGACCAAAACTTCTGGCTTCCCCCGAGCCAGGCAGAGCATATTGGAGCACATTCGAGCGCAGAAGATCACC
>NW_017002450.1:0-201 GCF_001483705.2 Eufriesea mexicana | reverse complement strand
CGAAGCATAACGCAACGTACCGTGCCAGCACCACAATTGCTCGCCTCCCAAGAGTCGAGCAGAGTATATTAGAGGAATGTCGAGCGCAGGAGTCCACCGAATTGGAGTGTGAAACACAAAAGTCGAAGTTACCCTAACCTAACCTGACCAAACCTATCCAAACCAAACTTAGAACATCTCAACGTAACGTGCCTCGACCAC
>NW_017002449.1:0-201 GCF_001483705.2 Eufriesea mexicana | reverse complement strand
CGTTTAGATAGGTCGTGTTAGGATAGGTTATGTTGGGATGGCTTTGATTTTGTGTTATACACTACTATTCGGCCGACCTCTGTGCTCTGTTGAGCTCTAACATTATCTGCTTGGCTCTGGGGAGGCAACCAATAGAGGTCTCGACTCGTTACGTTTAGCTCCTCTACGTCCGGTTTGGTTATGTTGGGTCTGGTTAGGTTA
>NW_017002448.1:0-201 GCF_001483705.2 Eufriesea mexicana | reverse complement strand
GGACAGGGTAGATATAACCTTTGTGCTTTGCTCTGCTTTTCGGTGGATTTCAGGGCTTTACTGCGCTCTAATATGCCCTGCTTGGCACAGCGGATGCCAGCAATAGTGGCTGCGGTACGATATGTTTTGTTAGGTTACGTTTGGTTAGGTTATGCTTGTTTTGGTTAGCTTTCCATAACTTCGGCTTTCTTGGCAAAGACT
>NW_017002447.1:0-201 GCF_001483705.2 Eufriesea mexicana | reverse complement strand
GGATATATGGATGAGTGGGTGCTTGAATGAATGGGTGGATGGACGGAAGAACGGGTGTATGTAAGGATGTTTGTATGGATGTATGTATGGATGTTAGCATGGATGTATGTATGGGTGCATGTAAGAATTTATGTATGGATGTATGTATGGATGAATGTATGCGTGTATGCATGGATCTGTGTGTCGATGTGTGTATGGATG
>NW_017002446.1:0-201 GCF_001483705.2 Eufriesea mexicana | reverse complement strand
TAACCATGCATAAACTCAAACTAATGTGCCGCAAACGCTATTTCTGGGCTCACCAGAGCCAAGGAGGACATACCAGAGCACAGTAGGTCGCAGAAATCCACAGAACAGCGGAGTACAGCACAAAAGTTAAAGGTATTTTGACCAAATATAGCCTAACCCAACCTAACCGGACGTAACATGGATCGACATAACGTGCCGAGA
>NW_017002445.1:0-201 GCF_001483705.2 Eufriesea mexicana | reverse complement strand
CAGGGTAGATTGTATTGACGTGCTATAGACATTGCAATGCAGTAGAATCTGGCTGGAAATTTCGATTTTATTCTCATTTTCGACTAATATCGTGGTGAGCTAACTTTCTTGCGTAAACAAGGAGGAAAGATAGTATTTGCAAACTAAAACCATTGCAATGCTATAGAATCTGGCCGGAAAATTCAATTTCATTGACATTTT
>NW_017002444.1:0-201 GCF_001483705.2 Eufriesea mexicana | reverse complement strand
CGTAGCATAACAAAACCTAACGTAACGAGACCACAATTGCCGGCCCGCACAGATAAAAGCAGCACATATTTGGGCACATTACAGCGCAGAAATCCACCGAATAGCAGTGAGTGGCATAAAAGACGTAGATATTCTTGCACAACCTGACCTAACCTAACCTAACCAAACGTAGCGTAGCTCAAAATAACGTGCCGCGACCAC
>NW_017002443.1:0-201 GCF_001483705.2 Eufriesea mexicana | reverse complement strand
ATGGCTGTATGGATGGATGGATGTATGCATGGATGTATGTATGTATGTTTGTATGGATGTATGCATGGGTGGATTTATGTATGTATGGATGTATGAATGTACGGATATATGGTTGGACGGATGTACGGATGGATGGACGTACGGTCGTATGGATGTATGAATGTATGGATGTACGTATGGATGGATGTATGAATGTATGGA
>NW_017002442.1:0-201 GCF_001483705.2 Eufriesea mexicana | reverse complement strand
TGATCTTTAACCCTTTCGTTACTAGGGTTATAGTCACCGCTACGAGACGTCACCTACTATAGTCACCGGCCACAAAAATTAAAGCAAGTGCTATCGTTTCGCTTAGCTCTCTTATTGCGATGGTTGGATTTCCTTCTTTCTCTTTGTTTTTATTTTTTTTCCTTTTTTATCAAAAGACCTGACCCCAAATGTTAAAGACTA
>NW_017002441.1:0-201 GCF_001483705.2 Eufriesea mexicana | reverse complement strand
CTTGCATAAATAAGGAAGAAATATACTATTGGCGTGCTATAGCCATTGCATTGCTATAGAATACTGCAGGAAAGTTCAAA
The DNA here is from genome assembly GCF_001483705.2 of Eufriesea mexicana. Taxonomy (NCBI): domain Eukaryota; kingdom Metazoa; phylum Arthropoda; class Insecta; order Hymenoptera; family Apidae; genus Eufriesea; species Eufriesea mexicana. The sequence continues at coordinate 121 of NW_017002441.1, read as the reverse complement.
TTCATTCACATTATGGACTACTATCGTGGTGATCTAACTTTCTTGCATATAGAAGGAAGAAAGGTTCTACTGGCGTGCTATTGACATTGCGATGCCATAGAATCTGGCTGGAAAATTCAAT
>NW_017002440.1:0-201 GCF_001483705.2 Eufriesea mexicana | reverse complement strand
TGCCAGCAACAGATGCCTCGGCACTTTGCGTTGAGTTACGTTACGTTCGTTTACATTACGTTTGGTTCGGTTAGGATAGAGTAGCCTTTGACTTCCGTACTATACACTGTTATTCGGTGGATCTTTGCGCCCTACTGCGCTCTGCTATGTTCCGCATGGCCCTGGCAAGGCCAGCAATTGCGTTTCCAGCTCGTTAGGTTG
>NW_017002439.1:0-200 GCF_001483705.2 Eufriesea mexicana | reverse complement strand
AAAGTTAGCTCACCGCGATATCAGTCGAAAATGTCAATATGATTGAGTTTTCCAGCAAGATTCGAATGCATAGCAATGCCTATAGCACGCCAGCAGAATCTTTCCTCCTTATTTATGCGAGAGACCTAACTCACCACGATATTAGTCGAAAATGTCAATAAATTTGAATTTTCCGTCTAAATTCTATAGCGATGCAATGG
>NW_017002438.1:0-201 GCF_001483705.2 Eufriesea mexicana | reverse complement strand
TTGAATTGCATTCGCTGGAATCCAAGATTCCTCGATCCTTCGCACTAAAATTGAATCGCATTCGCTGGAATCCAGAATTCCTCGATCCTTCGCACTAAAATTGAATCGCATTCGCTGGAATCCAAGATTTCTCGATCCTTCGCACTAAAATTGAATTGCATTCGCTGGAATCCAAAATTCCTCGATCCTTCGCTCTAAAAT
>NW_017002437.1:0-201 GCF_001483705.2 Eufriesea mexicana | reverse complement strand
AGCTAACTTCCTTGCATAAATAACGCGTAAAGATGCTTTTTACGTGCTATAGACATTGCAATGTAATAGAATGTGGCTGGAAAATACAATTTTGTTGACGTTTTCGAAGTATATCGTGGTGAGCTAACTTCCTTGCGCAAGCATGGAGGGAAGATGCTTTTTAGTGCTATCACCATTGCAATGATATAGGTTGAGCCTGGA
>NW_017002436.1:0-201 GCF_001483705.2 Eufriesea mexicana | reverse complement strand
CTGTACAGTGTTGCCAATTGTTTAAATTTCGGGCGATAGTGGAACTGCCATTTTTCTTTCTGGAAATGCATCTGTATATTAATCATCATTAAGCATATTAATACAACGGATACACTCCTATGCTGGTTTTGTGGTAAGAACCGTATTTACAATTATAAATTTCTCTGGACGCAACCACACCGTCATTGTTTATTTTAAAAT
>NW_017002435.1:0-201 GCF_001483705.2 Eufriesea mexicana | reverse complement strand
ATGGCAAGTACTGCCATCCACTTGCCAGAGAATAGGTCTATTCAAAATCTATAATCTGTTGTAACTTGGTTAATAGGTCGCCTAGCGTCTGCAACCGATGGCATGTACAGCCACCTACTTGTCAGAGATTAGGTCTATTCAAAGTCTATAACCTCCTACAGCTTGGTGAATAGATCGCCTAACGCCTACAATCCAATGACA
>NW_017002434.1:0-201 GCF_001483705.2 Eufriesea mexicana | reverse complement strand
ATCGATCCACACATCTATCCATACATACGTCCATACATATATACATCCATATATCCATACATATGTACATCCATACTTCCACACATATATACATCAATAAATCCGTCCAAAAATACAGCCACACATCCACACATTCACCCATACGTACATCCACACATCCGTACATACACCCATTCACACATCCGCACATACATCCATACA
>NW_017002433.1:0-201 GCF_001483705.2 Eufriesea mexicana | reverse complement strand
ATGGAATAGATGCATTCGCACCCAGTTATGTAGATAACCTTTCTACAAATAACGCGCACGGGTATCTTACCATAGTAATCTATCTTAAAACTATTTATAACGACTTAAACCTGTGCGCAAGGGTCCCTCATCTTCCAGCGATGTCTCCTACCTTGTAAATGGTTGTGTGTTAACGCACGCATCCCTCATCGCCCAAAGATG
>NW_017002432.1:0-201 GCF_001483705.2 Eufriesea mexicana | reverse complement strand
TCAACATAACGTGCAGCCGATATTGATGCCCTCCCAAGGCCTAAGCAGAATATGGTAGAGAACTGTCGGTTGCAGAAATCCCCCGAACAGCAGTGTATAGCAGGGATGTCAAAGATAACCTAAGCGAGCTTGACATAACCTAACCTAACAAAACGTAACATAACTCAACCTAACGTGCCGAGCTCGCTCTCGCTGTCCTCC
>NW_017002431.1:0-201 GCF_001483705.2 Eufriesea mexicana | reverse complement strand
TTTGCTCACCACAATATTGGATGAAAATGTGAATAAAATTGTACTTTTCAATCAGATTCTATTCCAAAGCAATGGTTATGACAAACCAATAGGATCTTTCCTCCTAATTTATGCAGAATAACTTGCTCAAGGCGATATTAGTCGATAATGACCTTTCCGGTCAGATTCTTTTGCAATGCAATAGCTACAGCAAACCAATGG
>NW_017002430.1:0-201 GCF_001483705.2 Eufriesea mexicana | reverse complement strand
AAAGTTTGGACAGGATTGCTTTAGCCTTTGCGCTGTTCACTGCTATTCGGAGGATTTCTGCGCAATAGTGTGATTTGGTACGTCCTGCTTGGTCCTCGGGAGGGCAGCAATAGTCGTCTCGGCACGTTGTGTCAATCTGGTAACGAACGGTCAGTTTCGGTTACGCTGAGTTTGGATAGGATAGTTTTACCTTTTGTGCTG
>NW_017002429.1:0-201 GCF_001483705.2 Eufriesea mexicana | reverse complement strand
ACTGTGCTCTAGTATGTCCTACTTGTTTCTGGGGAGAGCTACAACAGCGGCCTCAGCACGTTAGGTTGTGTCAGGCTACGATAGGTTGTGTTCTGTTGGAATGGGTTAGGCTCTTGCAGCTTCCACTATTCTGATATGCATTGCGATTATATGGCCTTCTGCGTACTACTCACGGCTATCATGTTCCGCTTGGCTCTGGGA
>NW_017002428.1:0-201 GCF_001483705.2 Eufriesea mexicana | reverse complement strand
CGGTTATGTTCAGGTAGTTTGTGTTATGTTTGGGCAGCTTAGCGTTTTCTGATATACAAAGAGTTTATATGGATTTCGGCGTCCTACTCTCCACTGGCCTGTTCCCTTAACCCTGCGGAGGCCGGCGATAGTGGTCGCGCCGCGATAGGTTGAGTTAGGTTACGTTTGGTTATGTTGCGGTAGGTTAGGTTACGAGAGGAT
>NW_017002427.1:0-200 GCF_001483705.2 Eufriesea mexicana | reverse complement strand
CCATGGCAAGTACAGCCATCTACTTGCCAGAGAATAGGTCTATTCATAAGCTAGAACTTTTATGGATTGGTGTGTATATGGCCTAACGCCTTCAACCTAATGGCAAGAACAGCCATCTACTGGGCAGAAAATGGGTCTATTTAAAATCTATGACATGTTATAGCTTGGTGAGCAGACCGCCTAACGCCGTCAATCCAATG
>NW_017002426.1:0-201 GCF_001483705.2 Eufriesea mexicana | reverse complement strand
TTATTTATGGCATCCCCGTAGACAAGCACGGAATATTAGATCACAGTAGAGAGCTGAAACACACCGCATAGCGGTTTATAGCGATAAAGTCAAATTCGTACTAACCTAACCAGGCCCAACCCAACCTAACCTGTCGTAGAATAACAAAACCTAACGAGTCGAGATCTCTATTGCAGGGATCGACAGAGCCAAGTAGAATAT
>NW_017002425.1:0-201 GCF_001483705.2 Eufriesea mexicana | reverse complement strand
TACTATACTCTGCTCGACCCTGGGTAGACCAGTAATTGTGGTCTCGGCGCGTTAGGTTGAGTTAGGCTACGTTTGTTAAGGTAAGAAAGGGTACGTTCGACTTTTGTGCTATATGCTGCTACTCGGTAGATTTCTGCGCTCTGCTGTGCTCTAGTATATTCTACTTGCCTCTGTGGAGGCCAGCAACTGTGGTCTCGGAGA
>NW_017002424.1:0-201 GCF_001483705.2 Eufriesea mexicana | reverse complement strand
CAACCAAACGTAACCTGACACAAGCTAACGTGCCACGACCACTGTGGCTCGGCTCCCAAGTGCAGAGCAGAGAATAGTAGGGCAATGTGGAGCGCCGAAATCCAGCGAATCTCAGTGCATATCACAGTAGTCGAAGACATCCTATCCTAACCAAGCCAAACGTAACATAGCTCTACCCATCGTGTCGGGACAGGTGTTTCT
>NW_017002423.1:0-201 GCF_001483705.2 Eufriesea mexicana | reverse complement strand
TCACCAAGCTACAGCAGATTATATGTTTTGAGTAGACCTTTTCTCTGGCAAGTAGATGGCTGTGCTTGCTATTGGATTGAAGGCGTTAAGCGATCTACTCACCAAGCTATAACAGGTTATAGATATTGTATAGACCTATTCTCTGGCAAGTAGATGACTGTACTAGCCATTGGATTGTAGGAGTTGGGCGACCTATTCACC
>NW_017002422.1:0-201 GCF_001483705.2 Eufriesea mexicana | reverse complement strand
CAAGAAAGTTAGCCCACAACGATGTTAGTCGAAAATGTCAATAAATTTGAATTTTCCAAACACCTTCTATATCAATGCAATGGCTATAGCAGGGCAATAGTACCTTTCATCCTTATTTAAGCAAGAAAGATAGCTCATCACAATATAAGTCGAAAATGTCAATAAAATTGAACTTTCCAGCCAGATTCTATTGCATTGCGA
>NW_017002421.1:0-201 GCF_001483705.2 Eufriesea mexicana | reverse complement strand
CCAGTCACATTCTATAGCATTGCAATGTCTATCGCATGCCAATAGAATCTTTTCTCCTTATTTTTACAATAAAATTAGCTCTCCACGATATCAATCGAGAATATCAATGAAATTTAATTTTCCAGTCAGATTCTATATCATTGCAATGGCTATAGCATGCCAACAGAATCTTTTCTCCTTATTTATGCAATAGAATTAGCT
>NW_017002420.1:0-201 GCF_001483705.2 Eufriesea mexicana | reverse complement strand
ACTGACTTTCGGTGCATTTATGCACCCTACAGTGCGCTACCAGTTTCAGCTTGGCTCTGGGGTAGCCAGCAATTGTGGCCTCGGCACGTTTGGTTTAGTTAGGTTACGTGTGGTTAGGTTATGTTTGTTAGGGTTAGATTTGTATATCTCTGGAGTTCGCGGTATACACAGCTATTCGTTGGATTTCTGTGCTCGTCTGTG
>NW_017002419.1:0-201 GCF_001483705.2 Eufriesea mexicana | reverse complement strand
TGACTCTGTGGAGGCCAGCAATTATGGTATCTTCATGTTAGGCTGAGCTAGGTTACGTCTGGGTATGTTACGTTTGGATAGGTAAGGATAGGGTACATTAACCTTTGTACTACAAACTGATGTTCGGTGGATTTCTGCGCTCTACTTTGACAAAATATGTTCTGCTTGACCCTCGGGAGCCCAGTAATTGTGGTCTCGGCA
>NW_017002418.1:0-201 GCF_001483705.2 Eufriesea mexicana | reverse complement strand
TGCGATTCTGTAGATTCCCGCACCCTACTCTCCACTAATGTGCTGCGCTTGGCTCTGGGGAGGACAGCAATAGTTGTCGCGGCACGCTTGGTTGAGTTATATTACATTCGATTACGTTATGGTTGGATAAGTTAAGAGAGGATAGCTTTGACTTTAGTGCTGTACTCTGCTATTAGGCAGATTTCTGCGCCCTACGGTGCT
>NW_017002417.1:0-201 GCF_001483705.2 Eufriesea mexicana | reverse complement strand
TGTAGATCGCATAAATCCACCGAACAGCAGTGTAAAGCACAGGAGTCGAACCTACCTTATCCTACCCTAACCAAAGGTAATATGAGCGGACGTAACGTAATCTAGTCTGACGTGCCATGGCCGCCATTGCTGGCGTTATGGGAGCTTAGCAGGGTACAGCAGAGCAATGTAGGACACTGAGGTAGTCCGAAAAGCAGTCTA
>NW_017002416.1:0-201 GCF_001483705.2 Eufriesea mexicana | reverse complement strand
GCACTCTGTTCTGCTCTAATATGTCCTGCTTAGCTCTACCGATGCAATACAGATCTCGGCTAGATAGGTTTGGTTGTCCTGCGTTCGCTTCAGTTGGGTATGACCTGATTTGGCAAGGATGTCTTTCACTTTTCTGGAATACATTGCCATCTGGTGGCTTTCTGCTCCCTATTGTGCTCTACTATACTCTGCTAGAAACTG
>NW_017002415.1:0-201 GCF_001483705.2 Eufriesea mexicana | reverse complement strand
AGCCATTGCAGAGCTATAGAATCCGGCTGGAAAATTCAATTTCATTGACGTTTTCGACTAATACCGTGATTAGCTAACTTTCTTGGTTAGATAAGGAGGAGGGATTCTATTGCAGCGCTATGGACATTGCAATGCTACAGAATCCGGATGGAAAATTCAATTTTATTGACATTTTCGTCATATATCGTGGTGAGCTAACTC
>NW_017002414.1:0-200 GCF_001483705.2 Eufriesea mexicana | reverse complement strand
CTTATAGGTTTTGAATAGACTTATTCTCTGGCAAGTAGATGTCTGTACTTGCCATTTGATTGATGGCGTTCGGCCATCTATTCACAATGCTTTAACAGGTTATAGATTTTGAATAGACCTATTCTGTGGCAAGTAGACTGCTGTACTTGTCATTGTATTGAAGGCGTAAGGCGACGTATTCACTAAGCTATAACAGATTA
>NW_017002413.1:0-200 GCF_001483705.2 Eufriesea mexicana | reverse complement strand
CATGTTTATGCAAGAAAGTGAGGGCACCACATTTGCCGAAAATGTCAATGAAATTGAATTTTCTATCCAGATTCTATAGCATTGCAACGGTAATAGCATGCCAATAGAATCTTTGCTCCTTATTTATGCCAGAAAGGTAACTCATCACGATATCAGACGAAAATGTCAATAAAATTGAATTTTCCTGGCAGATTCTACAG
>NW_017002412.1:0-201 GCF_001483705.2 Eufriesea mexicana | reverse complement strand
GCCAAACCGTACGCAACCTAACTCAGCCTAACGTGCCACGGCCGCTGTTGCTGGCTTCCTCAGGGACAAGCAGATGCTTGTAGAGCAATGAAGAGTGCAGATATCGACCGAATAGCAGAGTATACCATAAAAGTGGAGGATACCCTAACCGAACCTTAACTAACATAGCCAAGCCGAACGTGACACAACCCAACCTAACGT
>NW_017002411.1:0-201 GCF_001483705.2 Eufriesea mexicana | reverse complement strand
CATCCACACTTCCATCGATCCACACATCTCTCCATCCATACATCCATCCACCCATTCATCCATGCATCCACACATCCATAATTCCATCCATCCATACATCCATCCAACCATTCACAGATCCATACATCCATCCATATATACATCCATACATCAGTCCATCCATACATCCGTCCATTCATTCATCCATCCATCCATACATCC
>NW_017002410.1:0-201 GCF_001483705.2 Eufriesea mexicana | reverse complement strand
TTTGCTCAACAAACTGCTACATATTGATTTCTGCGTTCCACTATGGTCTACCGCATTCTGCATATCTGTGCGGGCGCCAGAAGTTATGGTCGCGGCACGTTAGGTTTAGTTATGTTACGTTTGGTTAGGCTGTGTTATGATAGGTTTTGCAAGGATAGCTTTGGCTTTTGCGCTATACGATGCTATTCGGCCTATATCTGC
>NW_017002409.1:0-201 GCF_001483705.2 Eufriesea mexicana | reverse complement strand
TCGACGATAAAAATAGAGAGCCGAATAAAAGTTGCTAATATAAATAAACCTGCAAATATTTCCGAGTTTCCTTTCCCTTTCGTATATAACAAAATTTTTGTATTCACACTTTCGAAAAGCTTGCTAACGCAAGAAGTGATATTTTGAGATTACTAATCGATGAAAATTTGTGAAAAATTTGAAAAAGCTTTTCTCTTTTCT
>NW_017002408.1:0-201 GCF_001483705.2 Eufriesea mexicana | reverse complement strand
ATTGGCAAGCTATAGCCATTGCAATGCTATAGAATCAGACTGGAAAATTCAATTTTATTGACACTTTCGACTAACATCGTGGTAAGTCACTTTTGTTGCATAAATATGAGGAAGGAATCTATTGGCACGCTATAGCCCTTGCAATGCTATAGAATCTGACTGGCAAATTCAATTTTTTTGCCATTTTCGACTAATATCCTG
>NW_017002407.1:0-200 GCF_001483705.2 Eufriesea mexicana | reverse complement strand
ATTGGCGTGCCTTAGACATTGCAATGCTGTAGAATCTGGCTGGAAATTTCAATTTTATTGACAATTTCCACTAATACCGTGGTGAGCTATCTTTCTTGCGTAAACAAGGAGGAGAGATTCTACTGGCGTGCTATAGTCATTGCAATGCTATAGCATCGTCCTGGAAAATTCAATTTTATTGTCATTTTCGACTAATATCG
>NW_017002406.1:0-201 GCF_001483705.2 Eufriesea mexicana | reverse complement strand
TCGCGTTCTTGTTCTTTCGTGAATTTTCGGTGTCTCGAGACCAGTTTCGCCATCCTACAATATCCATCGTTGATTAAATGACGACTGAGAGGCGCTTCTCCAGTGCAAAGGGTTAAAATTAGGATTAGAACCGATTCCCGATCCCAGACCCTGCGTGAAAAATTCCTAGGAAAACTGTCTTCGTGTCGAGAAGTGACGCGT
>NW_017002405.1:0-200 GCF_001483705.2 Eufriesea mexicana | reverse complement strand
TGTATATGCCATCGGATTGAAGGCGTTAGGCCATGTATTCACCAAGCAATAACAGATTATATAATTTGAATAGGCGTATTCTCTGGCAAGTAGACGGCTGTACTTGCCATCCGTTTGAAGGCGTTAGGCGATCTATACTCCATTCTATAGCAGGTTATAGATTTTGAATTGACCTATTCTCTGGAAAGTAGATGGCTGTA
>NW_017002404.1:0-200 GCF_001483705.2 Eufriesea mexicana | reverse complement strand
TTTATTGACATTTTCGACTAATATCGTGGTGAGCTATCTTTCTTAAATAATTGAGGAAGAAATGTCCTATTGGTGTGCTATAGCCATTGCAGTGCTATAGAATCTGGCTGGAAAATTAAATTTTTTTGATATGTTCCGCTAATATTATGGGGACCTAACTTTCTTGGATATATACGGAGGAAAGATTCTACTGTCGCGCT
>NW_017002403.1:0-201 GCF_001483705.2 Eufriesea mexicana | reverse complement strand
CGCCTGTTATTATGAGGTTTTGACTTTAGAGTTATACACTGCTATTCGGTGGATTCCTGCGCTTTACGTTGCTCTTCTACAATCTACTCGAAACTTGGGAGGCCAGTATGTGTGCCCTCGGCCCGTTAGGTAGAGATATGTTACGTTTGGTAACGTTATGTTAGTATGGGTTATGCATGGATAGATTTGATTTCCGTGGTA
>NW_017002402.1:0-201 GCF_001483705.2 Eufriesea mexicana | reverse complement strand
AGGCCAGAAATAGTGGACACTTCACGTTAGGGAAAGTTAGGATACGTTCGGTTATGTTACGATACTCTATGTTAGGAGAGGAGAGCTATGCCTTTAGTGCTATTATCTACTAATTCGTGGATTTCTGCGCCCTACAGAGTTCTAATATTTTCAGCATCTCTCCGTCAAGGCCACCGATTATGGTCGCAGCACGTTATGATG
>NW_017002401.1:0-201 GCF_001483705.2 Eufriesea mexicana | reverse complement strand
CGCTCTGGCGATATCAGCAACAGTGGTTCTCACGCGTGCTAGGATGCGCTATGTTACGTCTGTTCATGTTACGTTTGGTTTGGTTAGGCTAGTATATCATCGACGTTTGTGCTCTACACTGCCATTCGGTGGACTTTAACGCTCTACTATGGTCTCATTTGCTCTGCCTGGCTCTGGGGATGCCAGTAATAGTTGTCGCGG
>NW_017002400.1:0-200 GCF_001483705.2 Eufriesea mexicana | reverse complement strand
TGAAGTATTTAGGTTTAATAATTAACGTCAAAATAGTAAAAAATAATTTTATTATTTTCATGATTACTATTGATATCTTTTTATTTGAAAACTTTCTTCAGTTTGTTATTTCTAATGATTTATTACATACTTTGTAAATCGCTACTTTCTAATTTACACTTCTCTTAATACCTCCTATCTGCAAAGAATTATGTAAACAA
>NW_017002399.1:0-200 GCF_001483705.2 Eufriesea mexicana | reverse complement strand
ATTGCTGGCCTTCAAAGGGTCAAGCAGAGCATATTAGAGGAGAGTAGAGCGCCGAAATCCATAGAATAGTAGTGGATAGCAGAAGAGTCGAAGTTATCCGAACATAACCCTGGCTAACGTAGTATAACCTAAGGTAGCCTTGACCTAGCACAGCGAGACCGCGATTACTGGCCTCGGAGAAGCAAGCAGAACGTGCTAGA
>NW_017002398.1:0-200 GCF_001483705.2 Eufriesea mexicana | reverse complement strand
AGATAACGTTTGGTTTTGTTACGTTTGCTCCAGTTTGGTTAGGATAGCTTTGACCTTTATGCTGTACGCCGCTATTCTGTTGACTTCTGCACTCTATATTGGGCTAGTATGCTCTGCTTGCCTCTGGGGAGGCCAGCAAATGTATTATCGGCACGTTACATTTATTAAGGCAACGTCCAGTTACTTTAGGTTAGGATAGG
>NW_017002397.1:0-200 GCF_001483705.2 Eufriesea mexicana | reverse complement strand
TCAGATGATGTCAGTTCATGTCACTTCAGGTCAGGACAGGTCAGGCAAGGTCAGGTCAAGTTACGTCAGGTCAGGCCAGGACTGGTCAGGTCAGGTCAGGTCAGATGCTGTCAGTTCAGGTCAGGTCAGGTCAGGTTAGGTCAGGTTAGGTCAGGTCAGGTCAGGTCAGGTTAGGTCAGGTCAGGCCAGGTCAGGTCAGG
>NW_017002396.1:0-200 GCF_001483705.2 Eufriesea mexicana | reverse complement strand
TAAGCCCTCCGTCATCCGCGCCACGACGACTGAGAGCGAAAGGTCCCTACCCACCACGCGCCAGAGTACCCGGCGCCTGCGAGCCCACGCCGGACATTCCTCCAGCGGGTGCTTCGCCGATGACCCGCCCTTCCCCGCTGTGATGACACCGCGTGTCACGTTCCCGCCCGATACTACACAGGTACACCCCGAAGCACCCG
>NW_017002395.1:0-200 GCF_001483705.2 Eufriesea mexicana | reverse complement strand
CCTCCAAGTAATTTTCATTTCGGGATGCTGCCTGTCAACGTGATCTTGAAACTTGGCCTCCTGCAGGAATTGTATGTTCCTGTTATTCTGCCAGCACAGTCCGCATTTTATCTGCCCGCCCAAGGGCATGTCTATATATTGTCCATACTCGTGTCCATTTGAATTGCCAGGTTTGTCAACATTGACCCTACGATCCATAG
>NW_017002394.1:0-200 GCF_001483705.2 Eufriesea mexicana | reverse complement strand
CCTCCAAGTAATTTTCATTTCGGGATGCTGCCTGTCAACGTGATCTTGAAACTTGGCCTCCTGTAGAAATTGTATGTTCCTCTTATTCTGCCAGCACAGTCCGCATTTTATCTGCCCGCCCAAGGGCATGTCTATACATTGTCCATACTCGTGTCCATTTGAATTGCCAGGTTTGTCAACATTGACCCTACGATCCATAG
>NW_017002393.1:0-200 GCF_001483705.2 Eufriesea mexicana | reverse complement strand
ACTGCGATTCCATGTACTTATGCGCCCTACTATCCTCTAGTAATATCGGCTCGAATCTGGGGATGAGAGCTACAGTGCTCTGGCGACGTCAGTTTGAGATATGTTACGTACGGCCATGTTAAGATTGGATACATTGCGGTAGGATAGATTCGACTTTTATGCTATACACTGCTATCCGGTGGACTTCTGCCCTCCAGTGT
>NW_017002392.1:0-200 GCF_001483705.2 Eufriesea mexicana | reverse complement strand
TCCATCGAACCAGACATCCATACGTTCATACACCTATACATCCATAAATCCATCTACCTATACGTCCATCCATCCGTACATACATCCTTCCGTACATTCATCCATCCATCCATCCACCCACCCATACATCCATCGACCCATACATCCATACAACTATCAATCCATTCATCCATGCATACATCCATACATACATTAATACA
>NW_017002391.1:0-200 GCF_001483705.2 Eufriesea mexicana | reverse complement strand
TACGGTACATAGCGCATCCGCCATCAGAACACTCCAGTCACTGTATTAATCCGCTCAATGGTGATATATGTTATATAGCTAATCTAGAATGAAGAGGACTGACCGATTATGCCACGTGACATTTACAATTGGCCTCGCATTACTTAGTACAGCCGTTGTCACAGTAATGTAGGCGGTGGAGTTCTTTGTTCACTGATGAT
>NW_017002390.1:0-200 GCF_001483705.2 Eufriesea mexicana | reverse complement strand
TATGTTGTGTTTGGGTACGTTAGGCTATATTACGCTTGGCTAGATTAGGAAATGGTAGCTAAGACTTTAGTGCTATGATATGCTATTAGGAGGATTTCTGCGCGCCACAGATCTCTAATGTTTCCAGCATGGCCCTAGCAAGGCCAGCGATTGTGGTCTCGGCACGTTATGATGTGTCATATTAGTTTCGGTAAGGCTGG
>NW_017002389.1:0-200 GCF_001483705.2 Eufriesea mexicana | reverse complement strand
GAAAATCGTGAAAATCTGAAGAGATTCGGAAGATATAAGCGATGAAAGTCAAACGACGTAATATATTTCCGCAACCTGTCACATTCGCCACTATCTTTCATAACCGACTGGTTAAAATCGGGAAAAAGCCGGCAAAATAATTAAAACACAGATCATCGCACGTAATTAGATTGAAAAATCGTGAATATCTGAAGAAATTC
>NW_017002388.1:0-200 GCF_001483705.2 Eufriesea mexicana | reverse complement strand
ATATTAGTCGAAAATGTCAATAATATTGAATTTTCCATCAAGATACTATAGAATTGCAATGGCAATAGCTGGCCAATAGAATCTCTCCTTCTTATTTGTGCAAGAAAGCTACCTCACCACGATATTAGCCGAAAATGTCAATAAAATTTATTTTTCGATCCAGATTCCATAGCATTGCATTGGCTATTGCACGCCAAGAG
>NW_017002387.1:0-200 GCF_001483705.2 Eufriesea mexicana | reverse complement strand
TAGCATAAGAGTCAAAACTATCGTACCCTAGCCTAACCAAGCGTAACATAACCAACCGCTGCGGATCTCAACCTACCGTGCCAGGACCACTATTTCCAACCTCCCCAGTGCCAAGCAGAATACACTAGAGCACAGAAGAGCGCAGTAACCCACCGCATTGTCGTGTATAGCACAAAAGTGGAAGATACGCTGGCCCAAAG
>NW_017002386.1:0-200 GCF_001483705.2 Eufriesea mexicana | reverse complement strand
TTTTTACTTGGGGAAAATCTCCCAAAGATACCCGGCCACCTTAGGGGTGGGCGCGGGGATGTGTGGGATTTTTACTCACTAAAACCCCCACGATGGACAGCCCTTCGCATTTCGGTGCGCACTGGACTCCGCGGCGACGCAATTGCCAGGACGCCCCCGCGACGGAATCGTAGTTCCCTCCCGGCGCGACGGGTTATCGC
>NW_017002385.1:0-200 GCF_001483705.2 Eufriesea mexicana | reverse complement strand
GTGGTGACCTAACCTTCTTCCATATGTAAGGAGGAAAGATTCTACTGGCGAGTTATAGCCATTTCAATGCTACAGAATATGGCTGGAAAATGTAATTTTATTGACATTTTCGACTAATATCGCTGTGAGCTGACGTCCTTGCATAAGTAAGGTGGAAAGATTCTATTGGCCAGCTATAGCCATTGCAATTCTATAGTATC
>NW_017002384.1:0-200 GCF_001483705.2 Eufriesea mexicana | reverse complement strand
TCGAAAATGTCAATAAATTTGTATTTTCCAACCACATTCAGTATCACTGCAATGGTTATAGCAGGCCAATAGAATTATTCCTTCTTATTTATGCATGAGAGGTGGCTCACCACGATATTAGTTGAAAATGTCAATATAATTGAATTTTCCAGCCGTATTCTATAGCACAGCGACGACTGCAGCATGCCAATTGAATCCAT
>NW_017002383.1:0-200 GCF_001483705.2 Eufriesea mexicana | reverse complement strand
AAAGTAAAATATAAAATTAGTGAAGCAAAGTAAAGTAAAATATTCGATGTGGATGGTAAAAATATTGGAAAAATTGCTATGTGTGAAATATTTTCATAAGCATGACAGATATTTATTATTTATTGATTTATTCAAATCTAAAACGATAAATAATTTTTATACACAAAATTATGGATGAAATATCGAAGAATATCGTCGAG
>NW_017002382.1:0-200 GCF_001483705.2 Eufriesea mexicana | reverse complement strand
GTTGGGTTTGGTTAGGTTTGGTTAGGGTAGCTTTGACTTCTGTGCTGTATTCTGCTATTCGGTGGATTTCTGCCGTCCACGTTGCTCAAATTGCCTCTGCTTGGCTCTCAGGAGGACAGCAATACTGGTCGTGACATGATAGGCTGTGCTACGTTACCTTTGGTCATGCTACGATACGTCAGGTTAGGGTAGGACGGCTT
>NW_017002381.1:0-200 GCF_001483705.2 Eufriesea mexicana | reverse complement strand
TCAGGTCAGGTCAGGTCAGGGCAGGTCAGGTCAGGTCAGGTCAGGTCAGGTCAGGTCAGGTCACGCCAGGTCATGTCAGGTCAGGTCAGGTCAGGTCAGGACAAGTCAAGTCAAGTCAAGTCAGGTCTGGTCAGGTAAGGTCAGGACAGGTGGGTCGCGTCGGGGCAGGTCAGGTAAGGTCAGGCCAGGTCAGGTCAGGT
>NW_017002380.1:0-200 GCF_001483705.2 Eufriesea mexicana | reverse complement strand
ATATCCATGCATCCGTACATCCATACATGCGTACATCAATAAATCTATACATACATAACTCAAGTACATCCATACATTCAAATATCCGTACATACATACATCCATACATTCATGCATCCATCCAAACATACATCCACCCAACCATACATCCATCCAACCATACATCCATTCATCCGTACATCCATACATCCACACACCCA
>NW_017002379.1:0-200 GCF_001483705.2 Eufriesea mexicana | reverse complement strand
TGGCCAATGGAATCTTACCTCCTTATTTATGCACGAAAGTTACCACACAACGATATTAGTCGACATTGTTATTAAAATTGAATTTTCGAGGCAGATTCCTTAGCATTGTAATGGCCATAGCACGGCAATAGTATCTATCCTTCCTATTTATACAAGAAAGTTAGCTCACCACGATATTAGTCGAAAATGTCATTAAAACT
>NW_017002378.1:0-200 GCF_001483705.2 Eufriesea mexicana | reverse complement strand
GTGCTATAGCCATAGCAATGCTATAGAATCAGGCTGGAAAATTCAATTTTATTGACATTTTCGGCAAATATAGTGGTGACCTGTGTTTCTTGCATATATCAGGAGGAAAGGTACTACTGGCGCGCTATAACCATTGAAATGATATAGAATCTGGCTGGAAAATACAATTTTGTTGACATTTTCGACTAATATCGTGGTGA
>NW_017002377.1:0-200 GCF_001483705.2 Eufriesea mexicana | reverse complement strand
GTAAACAAGGAGGAAAGATTATAGTGGCAAGCTAAAAAAATTGCAATGCTATGGAATCTTGCTGGAAAATTCTATTTTAATGACATTTTCGACTAATAGCGAGGTGAGCCAACTTCTTTGCATAAGTAAGGAGGAAGGATACTTTTGGCCTGCTATAGCCATTGCAATGCTGCAGAATCTGGCTGGAAAGTTCAATTTTA
>NW_017002376.1:0-200 GCF_001483705.2 Eufriesea mexicana | reverse complement strand
ATTAATAAATCTGATATTAACCCTTTAGAGTTTATGATGTCACGAGAGACATGTCTCATGTCAGTCTTTCATCGAAGAGAAGCAAGATAGGCATCTAACTTGGGTTTTTAGCGAGGAAATTGACACGTCGATGGTTTGCCTAATTTTTTGAAATCGTACCTCTTATATTAACCCTTTAGAGCTTACGATGTCACGAGAGA
>NW_017002375.1:0-200 GCF_001483705.2 Eufriesea mexicana | reverse complement strand
ATCCGCAGATACCTGTGTGTAGCACAAAAGTCAGGGCTACCGTATCCTAATATATCCAACCTTAACGTAACCAGACGTAACATAACACCACCTAACGTAGCACGACCACTTTTGCTGCCCTCCGCACAGTCGAGCAGAACTTGCTAGAGGACAGTAGAGCACATAAGTACATAGAATCGCAGTTTATGGCACAAAAGTCA
>NW_017002374.1:0-200 GCF_001483705.2 Eufriesea mexicana | reverse complement strand
ATAACCTGTTATAGCTTGGTGAATACATTGCCTAACGCCTTCAATCCAATGGCAGGTACAGCCGTCTAGTTGCCAGTGAATAGGTCTATTCAAAATCTATAACCTGTTATAGCATGGTGATTAGATCGCATAGCGCCTTCAATCCAATGGCAAGTACAGCCATCTACTTGGCAGTGAATAGGTCTATTCAAAATCTATAA
>NW_017002373.1:0-200 GCF_001483705.2 Eufriesea mexicana | reverse complement strand
ACCCATACATCCATAGCTATATCCATACATACATCCGTACATACATCCATACATGCATAAATCCACACATGCATACATCCATACGTCCATCCACCAATCCATCAATCCATCATTACATCCAAACATACATCGATACGTACATCCATCCATCATACATCCATACATATATAAATCCATACATCCATATATCCGTACATCCA
>NW_017002372.1:0-200 GCF_001483705.2 Eufriesea mexicana | reverse complement strand
CACCACGATATTAGCCGAAAATGTCAATAAAATTGGATTTAGCAGCCAGATACTATAGAATTATAGTGGCTATATCTGGCGAATAGAATCTTTACGCCTTACTTATGCATGGACGTCAGATCACGACGATATTAGTGGAAAATGTCAACAAAATTACATTTTCCAGCCAGATTCTGAAGCATTGCAATGGCTATATCTCG
>NW_017002371.1:0-200 GCF_001483705.2 Eufriesea mexicana | reverse complement strand
TTGGCGTGCTATAGCCATTGCAATCCACTGGAATCTCGCTGGAAAGATCAATTTTATTGACAGTATCGACTAATATCGTGGTGGGCTATCTTTCTTGTATGAATAAAGAGTTTAGATTCTATTGGTGTGCTATAGAGATTTCAATGATATAGAATCTGGATGGAAAATTCAATTTTATTGACATTTTCGACTAATATCGT
>NW_017002370.1:0-200 GCF_001483705.2 Eufriesea mexicana | reverse complement strand
AAAGTCTGGTCAGTATAGTTTCAAATTTTGTGCTGTACACTGCTATTCGTTGGATTTTTCGGTCCTACAGTGCTCTAGTATGACCTGCTATGCTCTGGGGAGGGCAGCAGTAGCGGTCTCGGCAATTTAGCTTGAGCTTGGCTATGCTTGAGTATGTTGTGTTGGCTTGCGTTAGGTTTGGGTAGCTTTGACAATTCTGG
>NW_017002369.1:0-200 GCF_001483705.2 Eufriesea mexicana | reverse complement strand
ACAGGTTATAGATTTTGAATAGACTAATTCTCGGGCAAGTAGATGGCTGTACTTGCCATTGGTGGAAGACGTTAGGCGATATATTCACTAAGCTACAACAGATTATAGATCTTGAATAGTCCTATTCTCTGGCAAGCAGATGGCCGTACTTGCCATTGTTTGAAGGCGTTAGGCGACCTATTCACCAAGCTAGAACAGAA
>NW_017002368.1:0-200 GCF_001483705.2 Eufriesea mexicana | reverse complement strand
ACAATAATATTGAATTTTCCAGCATGATTCTATAGCATTGCAATGGCTACAGCACGCCAATAGAATATTTCCACATTATTTATGCAAGCAAATTAGCTCACCACGATATTAGTCGAAAATGTATATAAAATTGAATCTTCCAGCCAGATCCTGTAGCAATGCAATGGCTTCAGCAAGTCAAAAGAATCTTTCCTCCTTAT
>NW_017002367.1:0-200 GCF_001483705.2 Eufriesea mexicana | reverse complement strand
CATACATACATGCATAGATATATCCGTACATACATCCATACATACATCCATACATCCACCCATTCATACATCCGCGCATTCGCCATTCCATTAACGCATCCATACACCCACGCATCCATCCACGCATCCATAAATCTATCTAACCATACATCCATCCATTCATAAATCCAACTAACCTTACATCCATCCATCCATACATC
>NW_017002366.1:0-200 GCF_001483705.2 Eufriesea mexicana | reverse complement strand
TGGCGGTGTCGACGCGGCTCCAGTGGAGCTTCCGTCGACGAAGGACAGGGAAATTAGCCCTACAGCAGGTGCTACGAAGCGCGTGACTCGTAGCACCGCATTGCGCAAGGAGCTGCCGGAGGACCTCGAGGGGGAGCGCACCGCCTTCGCAGGTGCCGTCAGCATCACGGGCGGCGGCGAAACGTCGTCTTCATGGGTAT
>NW_017002365.1:0-200 GCF_001483705.2 Eufriesea mexicana | reverse complement strand
CGAACCATACAACCATCCATCCATCCAAGCAACCATCCATACATCCATCGTTCCATGCATCTACCCATTCATACGCCCATACATGCGTTCATCCATACATCCACACGTCCGCACATCCATACATACACCCATCCATTCATCCATCCAACCATACATCCATCCATCCATACAAGCAACCATTCATGCATCCATCGTTCCAT
>NW_017002364.1:0-200 GCF_001483705.2 Eufriesea mexicana | reverse complement strand
TCATCCATCCATCCATACAAACATACATCCATATATGCATCCATCCATACATCCATGCATCCACACAAACATACATACATACATACATACATCCATCCATCCATACATCCATACAAATATACATCCATTCATCCAAGCATCCATACATCCTTACATTCGTACGTCCGTACATCCATCCATTCGTACATCCATACACACAT
>NW_017002363.1:0-200 GCF_001483705.2 Eufriesea mexicana | reverse complement strand
AAAGTCGGTCCAAACATGAATATCACGAGGCAGACTCGTGAATAGAATATTTTTCTAAATATAGTTTTGAAACTGTCATATATTATAAAATATAACATATTTATAATATTTATAAAAGGAAAAAGAATTAGAGTTTACTTTCACAGCAGTAGTATCGCGTAAAACTGACTATATCACGCGTATTTACATTTCGACTCGTA
>NW_017002362.1:0-200 GCF_001483705.2 Eufriesea mexicana | reverse complement strand
ATTATCTGTAACATGATATAGCATGGTGAATAGATCGCCTAACGCCTACAATCCAATGGCAAGCACAGGCATCTACTTGCCTGAGAATAAGTCGTTCCAAAATCAATAAGCTGCCATAGGTTAGTGATTAGATCGCCTAACGCCTTCAATCTAATGGCAAGTTCAGACATCTACTTGCCAGAGAATAGGTCTATTCAAGA
>NW_017002361.1:0-200 GCF_001483705.2 Eufriesea mexicana | reverse complement strand
TACTCTCCACGAATAGCTTCTGCATGGCCCTTGGGAGGCCAGCAGTATTTGTCTCGGCACGTTAGTCTGAGTTAATTCGCGCTTGGCTGTGCTGCGTTTGGTCAGGTTAGGAGGGGATAGCTTTGACTCTTGTGCTGTACACGGATGTTCGGTGGATACCTGCGCTCTTAGTTGCTCTACTATACTCTGATGGAATCTTG
>NW_017002360.1:0-200 GCF_001483705.2 Eufriesea mexicana | reverse complement strand
GTAGAGCGCTGAAATCGACGGAATAGCAGCGTATATCACAGAAGACAAGCTATCCCCTACAGATCCAGCGAAACGTAACATAACCAAGCAACATAACACAGCCTAACGTGCCGCGAGCATGATTCCTGTCGTCCAGGGATACTGGCAATGTGAGGTCGCGCACTGAAGAGCGCGGAAGCCCATACAATGGCATTGTGAAG
>NW_017002359.1:0-200 GCF_001483705.2 Eufriesea mexicana | reverse complement strand
GCACGAAAGTCGAAGGAATCCTTACCAATTATAGCCCAACCTGACCTTACCAATCGTAACATAGCTCAACCAATCGCGCCGCGGCCACTATTACTTGCCTTCCCAGAGTCGACGGGAGCAAAGTGGAACAATGTAGTGCGTAAAAATCCACCGAACAAAAGTGTATAGCACCAAAGTCGAAGATACACTGACATAACCTG
>NW_017002358.1:0-200 GCF_001483705.2 Eufriesea mexicana | reverse complement strand
TAACCTATTAACCAAGGAATGTTGCTTTTAAGTTCTCTTGTAAATTATTATTGTTGGGATTATAGGGATATTGATTAAATACAATATATGGTAGATATGCAGTTTAGCGGCTTTGCCCTAAACGCGTCTTTTTTACGGTTTCTTTCACAAAAGGCTTTATTTGTGCCACAATAAAAAATATAGATCGGGGGAGCTTGAAG
>NW_017002357.1:0-200 GCF_001483705.2 Eufriesea mexicana | reverse complement strand
AAGAAGAGTATATTAGAGGAGAGTAGAGTGCAGAAATCCATAGAATCAAAGCCTATACCAGAAAAGCCTAAGAAACCCAAACATAACGCAAGCCAACAGAACATAGCCAGACATAGCCTAACTCAACATAAAGTGCTCCGGCTACTATTGATGTGCACCCCAGGGCCAAGCGGAATATAGTGGAGCACAGCAGTGCGCAG
>NW_017002356.1:0-200 GCF_001483705.2 Eufriesea mexicana | reverse complement strand
AGTGCCTACTTTAGCAATTCCTTGAACAGAGATCTTGTTTCAGTGCCTCAGATACACGTATCTTCAATTCCCTTCAATTGAACTCGGGGATGCCCACGACGTATACGAATCCCATAACATGCAGCTACTTTGAGTACTAATTTCGATTGAGGAAGCTAAAGTGAGCACTGTTGTGTATTTAGGAATCAGTGTCTACTCCT
>NW_017002355.1:0-200 GCF_001483705.2 Eufriesea mexicana | reverse complement strand
ATAATCTTTCCTCCATGTTTATGCAAGAATGTTAGCTCACCACGTAAGTCGAAAATGTCAATAAAATTGAACTTTGCAACCAGATTCTGCTGCATTGCAATGGCTATCGCGCTCCAGAAGCATCTTTCCACCTTAGATATGCAAGAAGGTTAACTGACCACGATATTATTCGAAAATGTCAATGAAATTGAAATTTCCGG
>NW_017002354.1:0-200 GCF_001483705.2 Eufriesea mexicana | reverse complement strand
CTAACCGAGCCTTCCCAACCAACCCTAACGAAACGTAACATTACTTAACCTAACGTGCCGAGAGCACTATCACTGGTCACCCCAGAGCCAAGCAGAGCATACGAGAGCACACAAGATTGAGGGAGCCCACCGAATACAGGGTGCATAGCACAAACGACAATGTAGTCTATCCTAGCCAAGCCAAGCGTAAAATAACCGAA
>NW_017002353.1:0-200 GCF_001483705.2 Eufriesea mexicana | reverse complement strand
TATTCGTCGACCGTGAATATTAATGTTCGATCTGCTTCGTCACTCGTGTGTTTGCTTTCTTTTCCTCATTTGAATCTCGT
Organism: Eufriesea mexicana; assembly: GCF_001483705.2. Lineage (NCBI taxonomy): Eukaryota > Metazoa > Arthropoda > Insecta > Hymenoptera > Apidae > Eufriesea > Eufriesea mexicana. Next base: position 120 of record NW_017002353.1, on the reverse strand, counting down.
TGGACGAGATATGCATAGGTGCTTGAGATGAAAGTTAGGATACCTTTTAGCATTTTATAGGTTGAGATTAGCATTGGCTAATAAGCGACTCGTTATTACCAATAGAGATTTATTTTCGAG
>NW_017002352.1:0-200 GCF_001483705.2 Eufriesea mexicana | reverse complement strand
CAGCTATGGCCATTGCAATTCTATAGTATCCGGATGGAAAATTCAGTTTTATTGACATTTCCGGCTAATATCGTTGTGTGGTAACTTTCTTGTATAAATAAAGAGGAAACATTCTCTTGCCGTGCTATAGCCATTACAATGCATTTGAATCTGCCTCGAAAATGCAACCTTATTGTCATTTCCGACTAATAACGTGGTCA
>NW_017002351.1:0-200 GCF_001483705.2 Eufriesea mexicana | reverse complement strand
CTTTGTTTCGCTTTGTCGTTTGGACAGTGAGAATGGTGCAGCCAATGCACAAATATACAAATTATAAACAGAAGATTATGGGGCGGATAACCAAGAGACGATCAGTCAGAAAATGCTACGGAAGTGTAATGATTTACTTCAGCAGAGGGAATTTAGTTGTGATAATATATTAATTGTCATTAATAATTTAATCCTTGACA
>NW_017002350.1:0-200 GCF_001483705.2 Eufriesea mexicana | reverse complement strand
TTTTCTGCTTTGCACCGCTATTCTATGGATTTCTGCGCTCTACTCACCACTAATATATTCTGGTCGGATATGGGGAGGCCGGGAATAGTGGCTGCGGCACGTTAAGCAGAGTTTGATTACGTTTGGTGATGCTACGGTTGGTTCGGTTAGGAGAAGGTAGTTATGACTTTTGAGCTGTAGGCTGCTGTTACGCGGATTAC
>NW_017002349.1:0-200 GCF_001483705.2 Eufriesea mexicana | reverse complement strand
CGCCATACAGTGCTCTAATACCTCCAGCCTCGCTCAGGGAGGGCTAGAAAAAGTGGCCCGTGCTCGTTACATTTTGTCAGATTACGTTCGGTTAGGTTAGGTCAGGCTAAATTCTGTCGCCTGTCGCTTTAACTTTTGTGATGTACAGTGCTGTTCGGTGAATTTCTTATTCTACTGTGCTCTTGTATGTCCTGCTGGGC
>NW_017002348.1:0-200 GCF_001483705.2 Eufriesea mexicana | reverse complement strand
GACTCTGGGGAGCACAGCAATAGTGGTCGCGAAGCGACAGGTTGTGCTATTCTATGCTTGGTTTTGAAGCGACTGGTTAGATTAGGACAGGAGAGCTTTGACTTTTGTCCTATACTCAGATTTTCGGTGGATTTCTGCGATCTACGTTGCTCTACTGTACTCTGCTCGTCTCTCGGGAGGCTAGCAGTAGTGGTCGCCGC
>NW_017002347.1:0-200 GCF_001483705.2 Eufriesea mexicana | reverse complement strand
AACAAATGTCAAAGCTACCATTACCAAACCTATTCTAACCTAGCCAAGCCAAGTGTAACTTAACGCAGCCTAGCGTGCAGAGACATCTATTGCTGCCCTCCTCACAGCAAAGCAGAACATGTTAGAGTGGAGTAGATCGCAGAAATCCATAGAATCGCACGGTCCAGCAGAAAAGTCGAAGCTATGCAGACAAAACAGGC
>NW_017002346.1:0-200 GCF_001483705.2 Eufriesea mexicana | reverse complement strand
TGTGATATACTCTGCTCTACTACATTCTGCATGGCTCTGGGGGGACAGCAACAGTTGCGGCACTTTACGTTGTGTTTGGCTACATTTGATTATGTTAGGTTAAATTATGTTATCTATGGTGGATCGACTGTCGCGCCATACACTATTATACGTAGGGTTCCTGAGATCTTCTGTGCTCAACTGCATTCTGCTTGGCTCTG
>NW_017002345.1:0-200 GCF_001483705.2 Eufriesea mexicana | reverse complement strand
CGACTAATATTGTGGTGAGCTAACTTTCTTGCATAATCATGAAGGGAAGATTCAATTGTCGAGCTATAGCCACAGCATTGCTATAGAATCCGGATGGAAAATTCAATATTACTGACGTTTTCGGCCAATATCGTGGTGAGTTTACTTTCTCGCAAATATAAGGAGGATAGATTCTAATGGCGTTCTATTGCAATTGCAAT
>NW_017002344.1:0-200 GCF_001483705.2 Eufriesea mexicana | reverse complement strand
GCGTCAGGCGATCTTTTCACCACGCTATAACAGGATATAGACTTTGAATAGAAATATTCTCTGGCAAGTAGATTGCCGTACTTGCCATTGTTTGAAGGCGTTAGGCGACCTATTCAGCAAGCTAAAACTGATTATATATTTTGAATAGACCTATTCTCTTTCAAGTAGATGGCTGTACTTGCCATTGGATTGAAGGCGTT
>NW_017002343.1:0-200 GCF_001483705.2 Eufriesea mexicana | reverse complement strand
TTAATTTTATTAATTTTAATTTATAAAAATTCCAAAATGAAGAATCGTTTAAAAATTATTTTTACCACCGCGTGATACCAAAAATTTTACAATCTTCGTACACTCCAAATACCAAGTATGCCACAAGCAATCATACTAACTTTCAGCAATACGAACACTCCAAATAAAATAATTTTATTTTACTATTAATTTTATTAATT
>NW_017002342.1:0-200 GCF_001483705.2 Eufriesea mexicana | reverse complement strand
TGCTGCACACTGCGACTCTACGGATATCTGCAACCCACTCTTCTCTAATGTCCTCTGCATGGCCCTGGGAACGCCAGCAATAGTGGTCGCGGCAGGTTAGGTTGAGTCATATCACGTTTGATTAAGTTAGACTTGTAGTGGCTACGACAGGATAGCTCTGGCTTTCGTGCTATTCACTGCTATTCGGTGGATTTCTGCGC
>NW_017002341.1:0-200 GCF_001483705.2 Eufriesea mexicana | reverse complement strand
CCTCACCATAGCCAAGTAGAACATACTGGAGGGGACTAGAGCGCAGAAATCAATATAGTCGCAATGCTTAGGACGATAGTCGAAGCTACCCTATCCTAACATGTCCAAACGTAGCATATACGAACGTAGCCAAACTTAACCTAACGTGCCGAGGCCATTATTGCTTGGCTCCCCATTGCCAAGCAGAATGTACTGGAGCA
>NW_017002340.1:0-200 GCF_001483705.2 Eufriesea mexicana | reverse complement strand
AAAGCCATCCTAACCAAACTTAGTAATACTTGAACTATCCTAGCTTAGCCTTACACAACCATAACTGCCACGACCGATATTGCTGCCATCTCCACAGACAAGCTGATGCTAGTAGAGCAATGCAGTGCACAGCTATCGGCCGAACAGCAGTGTACACCACAAGAGTCTAGCTACCCTAGCCATACCTATCCTCACCTAGC
>NW_017002339.1:0-200 GCF_001483705.2 Eufriesea mexicana | reverse complement strand
GACGACCGCCGTTGCTGGCGTCCCCTGAGTTGAGTTGAACATAGTACAGCAACGAGATCTCTACAAGTCCACCGAGCAACAGTGTGTATCACAATAGTTGAAGTTAACCTATACTAACCTAACCATGCGCAACACAGGCAAACGTAACCTTACTCATCATAACACGCCGCGGCCGCAATACCTGGCCTCCCCAGAACATA
>NW_017002338.1:0-200 GCF_001483705.2 Eufriesea mexicana | reverse complement strand
ATTCTGTGGTTTTCTGCGCTCTATATAGCTCCACTGTACTCTGCCTGACCCTGGGCTGGCCAGCAATAGTGTTCGTGGTACAAAAGTTCGAGTTAGGTTACGTTCGGTCAGATTCGGTTGGGTTAGGTTTGGGAGTATAGCAATGACTTTTGTGCTATACGCTGCTATTCGGCAGATTTCCACGTTGTACCGTGCTCTAA
>NW_017002337.1:0-200 GCF_001483705.2 Eufriesea mexicana | reverse complement strand
AGGTTAGGTTAGGATATCCTTGACCTTCTGCTTTACACTGCACCGCCGCGGACTTCTGTAGTCAACAGTGCTCCAGTATGTTCTGCTTGGCTCTGGGGAGTTCGGCTGTAGCGTTCGCAGCACGTTAGTCTGTGTTAGTTTACGTTCGGATAGGTCAGTATAGATTATGTTTGGTCAGGTTATTCCTGACTTTTGTGCTA
>NW_017002336.1:0-200 GCF_001483705.2 Eufriesea mexicana | reverse complement strand
AAAGCAGAACAAATGAGAGGAGACTAGACCGCAGAAATCCATAGAATCGCAGTGTACTGTACGCGACAAAAGTCAATGCTACCCCACCCCAAGCTAACAAAGCGTAGCTTAACAAAACGTAACATACCTCATTCAACTGTGCCGAGACCACTATTACTGGCCTCTTGAGAGTCGGGCAGCGTATAGTAGAGCAACGTATA
>NW_017002335.1:0-200 GCF_001483705.2 Eufriesea mexicana | reverse complement strand
ATATCGTGGTGAGCTAACTTCCTTGCGTAAGTAAGGAGGAAAGATACTCTTGGCGTACTATAGTCGTCGCAATGCTATAGAATATGGCTGGGAAATTCAATTTTGTTGACATTTTCGACTAATATCGTGGTGAGCTAACTCTCTTACCTAAATGAGGAGGAATGATTCTATTGGCGTGCTATAGCATTTGCAATGCTATA
>NW_017002334.1:0-200 GCF_001483705.2 Eufriesea mexicana | reverse complement strand
CCAAACCGAACGTAATCCAACTCAACCTTACGTGCGACGACCACTATTGCTGGACTCGCAATTCCCAAGCAGGGCATATTTGACCTCACTAGGGCACAGAAATCAACCTAATATCTGTATATAGCACAAAAATCAATTCCATGCTTGCCAAACATAGCCCAACCTAAACTAACCAAGCGTTACAAGTCTCAAACAAATGT
>NW_017002333.1:0-200 GCF_001483705.2 Eufriesea mexicana | reverse complement strand
TTAGATTACAAATGAAAACTTAGCCTATGAGATCGATGGCTCCAACGTGAAGCACTCGCGATCCGAAATCAAACTTAGTCTACCGCGCTTATCGCTATAGGATAATATAAACTGAAACTATCTTATATTAGCATGCTTGTTTGCCTATGCATAGAAAGGTACGAAAATTATACAGCTTTTGGTTTTAAGTGGGTTAGGTG
>NW_017002332.1:0-200 GCF_001483705.2 Eufriesea mexicana | reverse complement strand
ATTCTCTGGCAAGTAGATGGCTGTACTTGACATTGGATTGAAGGCGTTACGCGATCTAATCACCAAGATATGAGAGCTTATATATTTTGAGTAGACCTATTTTCTGGAAAGTAGATGTCTGTACTTGCCATTGTATAGAAGGCGGTAGGCGATCTACTCACCAAGCTATAACAGACTATATATTTTGAAAAGACCTATTC
>NW_017002331.1:0-200 GCF_001483705.2 Eufriesea mexicana | reverse complement strand
TTGCTGTTGCTACAGCACGCCAAAAGTATCTTTCCTCCGTATTTATTACGGAAAGCCTCCTCACCGTGATATTAGTCGAAAATGTCCATAAAATTGAACTTTCCAGTCAGATTCTATTGCGTTGCAGTGGCCATATCACGCCAATCGAATCTCTCGCCCGCATTTATGCGAGAAAGTTTGCTCACAACGATATGAGTCGA
>NW_017002330.1:0-200 GCF_001483705.2 Eufriesea mexicana | reverse complement strand
AAACCCATCGCATTGCAATTTATAGCGCAAAAGTCGAAGACACCATGGCGAAAACTAACCAAATGTAACATAACCAAAACTACCGTGCCGCTACCACAATTTCTGGCGTCCCCAGAGACAAGCAGGATGTGGTAGATCGCATTAGAGTGCAGAAGTCCACAGAAAAGCCGTGTTGAACACAAAAGTCAAAGATATCCTAA
>NW_017002329.1:0-200 GCF_001483705.2 Eufriesea mexicana | reverse complement strand
CAATCACCCCTCGATTTTTCCACCTCATTATCTCGAAAACGCGTCACATATTAGCAGTAATCATCAGAAAGTGAAAAATTAAACTAATTCTCGGACATTGCTATCAAAAAATCAACAATTTTCAAGCAATCTGCGACCCTGTCTTATCCACAAAATCGATTCCTCTATTTTTCACCATATTGGATCTTTGGTATCGGTGA
>NW_017002328.1:0-200 GCF_001483705.2 Eufriesea mexicana | reverse complement strand
ATTATAGATTTTGAATAGACATATTCTCTGGCAAGTAAATGGCTGTACTTGCCATTGGTTGAATACGTTAGGCGACATATTCACCAAGCTATAACAGATTATAGATTTTTAGTAGACTTATTCTGTGGCAAGTAGACGGCCGTACCTGCCATTGGAATGAATGCGTTAGGCGATCTATTCTCCAAGCTATAACGGATTAT
>NW_017002327.1:0-200 GCF_001483705.2 Eufriesea mexicana | reverse complement strand
CGCTGTGATTGTATAGATATTTGCGTACCACCTTCCACTAATGTGCTCCGCTTGGCTCTGTGTGAGCCAGCCAAAGTGGCCGTGGCACGTTATGTTGTGTCAGGTGACGTTCGGTTAGTTTGGCTCTGGCTTAGTTTGGTCAGGATAGCTTTGAATTTTGCGCTGTACACTGCTACCCGGTGGATGTCTGCGCTATGCTG
>NW_017002326.1:0-200 GCF_001483705.2 Eufriesea mexicana | reverse complement strand
AGAGCACACGAGAGCGCAGAAATCGACCATGCAGCTATGTATAGCACAAAAGTCGAAGATATCCTCGCCTAACATAACCTTATGTAGCATAACATAACCTAACGTGGCGCGACCACTGTTGCTGGCATCCGCGGAGGCAATCAGATGCTAGCAGAGCAATGCAGAGCGCAGATATCGACCGAATAGCGGTGTATAGCACA
>NW_017002325.1:0-200 GCF_001483705.2 Eufriesea mexicana | reverse complement strand
TATTGCTCTACTCCCCAACAACAGGCAGGGCATATTAGGGGAGAGTAGAGCATACAGGTTCATTGAATGACAGCGTATAGCACGAAAGTCAGATACATCGTAACTGAACGCGAACAAACATAACATAACCAAACGTATCCTAACACAACCTAATGCGCCGCGGCCACTGCTTCTGAAATTCTCAGAGCAGAGCAGAATAT
>NW_017002324.1:0-200 GCF_001483705.2 Eufriesea mexicana | reverse complement strand
AAGATTGGCTGGGATATGTTAAGTCAGATTAGGTTAATATATCTCAGACTCTTGTGCTATACAATGCCATTCGAACGATTTCTGCGCTGAACATTGCTTTTCTATACACTGCTCAACTCAGCGGAGGCCGCCAATTATGTTCCTGGCACGTAACAATGTGCTATGCTACGTTTGGTTATGTTAGTTTAGGCTATGTTTGG
>NW_017002323.1:0-200 GCF_001483705.2 Eufriesea mexicana | reverse complement strand
ATAACAGATTATAGGGTTTGAGTAGACTTATTCTCTGGCAAGTAGATGGCTGCACTTGCCATATGTTTGAAGGCGTTAGGCGATTTGTTCACCAAGATATAACAGGATATATATTTTGCATAGACCTATCCTCTGGCAAGAAGATAGCTGTTCTTGCCATTGAATTGGAGGCGTTAGACGATCTATTCACCAAGGTATAA
>NW_017002322.1:0-200 GCF_001483705.2 Eufriesea mexicana | reverse complement strand
TGCTCCTCGGTGGGTCCATGCGCTCTACGTTGCTCTAGTATACTCTGCTCGGCCCTGGGGTGGTCAGTAATAGTGGCCCCGATACGACAGGTTGTGTTATGATACGTATGGCTATGTTACGTTTGGTCGGGTTAGGCTACGATAGTTTAGACTATTCTGCTATACAATGAGCTTCTGTGGATTCCGGCGATCTGCATTTC
>NW_017002321.1:0-200 GCF_001483705.2 Eufriesea mexicana | reverse complement strand
CCAGAGTCGAGCAGGTTATAGCAGAGCAATGTAGAGCGCAGAAATCCACCGAATAGAAGTATACAGCGCAAAAGTCAAAGACAGGCGCTTCTATCCCAACCAATCGTAACGAAACCATACGTAACACAGCTGAATCTAAGACCACAACAACGGCCTCCACAGAGGCAAGCAGAATGTACTAGAGCACAGTAGGGCGCAGA
>NW_017002320.1:0-200 GCF_001483705.2 Eufriesea mexicana | reverse complement strand
TTAATAACAATTTCGACTAATATCGCTGTATGGTAACTTTCTCGTATAAATAAGGAGGAAAGACACCATTGCCGTGCTATAGCCGTTACAATGCTTTTGAATCTGCCTCGCAAATTCAATTTTATTGACATATTCGACTAATATCGTGGTGAGGTGACTTTCTTGCATAAATGAGGAGGAATGATTCTATTGGCCAGCCA
>NW_017002319.1:0-200 GCF_001483705.2 Eufriesea mexicana | reverse complement strand
AGGAAAGATTCTATTTACACGCTATGGCCATTGCAGTGCTATAGAATCTGCCTCGAAAATTCAATTTTATTGAGGTTTTCGACTAATATCGTGGTGAGGTAACTTTCGTGCATAGATAAGGAGAAAGTATTCTATTTGCGCGCTATGGCCATTGCAATGCTGTAGAATATGGCCGGAATATTCAATCTTACTGACATTTT
>NW_017002318.1:0-200 GCF_001483705.2 Eufriesea mexicana | reverse complement strand
CGTCTTCAAGCCAATGGCAAGTACAGCCATCTTCTTACCAGAGAATTGGTATATCCAAATATTATAATCTGTTATAGATTGGTGAATAGATCGCCAGCCGCCTTCAATCCAATGGCAACAACAGTCATCTTCTTGCCAAAGAGCAGGGCTATTCAAAGTCTGCAATCTGTTATAGCTTGGTGAATAGTTCGCCTAACGCC
>NW_017002317.1:0-200 GCF_001483705.2 Eufriesea mexicana | reverse complement strand
CTGGGATGGCGTCCGGTCCGGGGACGGTGCTCCTCGCCACCATCCTAACGAACGCACGGCCCATCTCCTCGCGCGAGACCCCCAGCTCGTCGGACCACCCGACCAGTTCCGAACCCACTGCAGCAGCTTGCACCCGATCCACCGCCACCACAGAGAAGGGGGTGACGATTACCCGCCGCAGGAGCTCGGGGTCCATACGA
>NW_017002316.1:0-200 GCF_001483705.2 Eufriesea mexicana | reverse complement strand
CGTTAGGCTGAGTTATGTTACGTTTGGTTCCTTTACGTTTGGCTTGGTTAAGATATTGTAGCTCTGACTTCGTGCTACTCTCTTAGGTACGGTTGATTTCTGCTATCAACTGTGCTCTAATGTGTCCTGTCTCGCTATTGGAAGGCCAGCAATAGTGTTCTCTGCAAGTTAGCCTGAACTGGGCACATTTTGCTTGGCTA
>NW_017002315.1:0-200 GCF_001483705.2 Eufriesea mexicana | reverse complement strand
CTATCGTGGTGACCTAACTTTCTTGCATATAGAAGGAGGATAGATGGCGCAGGCGCGCTTTTGTCATTGCGATGCTATAGAATCTGGCTGGAAAATAGAATTTCATTGATATTTTCGAATAAAATCGTGGTCACCATACTTTCTTGTATAAATATGGACGAATTATTCTATTGGCACGATGTATCCACTGCAATGCTACA
>NW_017002314.1:0-200 GCF_001483705.2 Eufriesea mexicana | reverse complement strand
AACCAAGCGTAACATTGCTCAACTTAACGGGACGATACCTGCATTGCTGCCGTCCCCAGAGCCGCGCAGAACATATTAGAGGAGAGGAAAACGCAGAAATCCATAGTATCGGAGCGTGTAGCGCAAAAGTCAAAGCAAACCTATCTTAACCAAATCGAACTCAACGTAACCAAGGGTAACATAACTCTACCTAACGAGCC
>NW_017002313.1:0-200 GCF_001483705.2 Eufriesea mexicana | reverse complement strand
TCGTAGGAAACGTATGACGCATATTCCATATATTTATCACGAGTATACCTTGTTGTACGTCTCCAAGGACGTAATAAACATTCCAAAATGGCAAAGTAACGATGTTCAGATGAGTTTTGCATTATAATCCGAAACGCTTTTTGAATACGAACAGGTACTCGTCTGGGCAAGAACTGTAATTCCACGATCTCTATGATCAT
>NW_017002312.1:0-200 GCF_001483705.2 Eufriesea mexicana | reverse complement strand
TGACAAAACTTAGCCTAACCCAACCAAACAGGGCGTAACCCGACACAACGTTACATGCAGAGGCCACTATTGCTGATATTCACAGAGCCAAGATAGAAGCATAAGAGCGCTGTATGGTGCAGAAATCCCCCTAATAACAGACTATGGCACTAAAGTCTTAGCATCCATCTCCTAACCTAGCCAAGCGTAACATAAACGAA
>NW_017002311.1:0-200 GCF_001483705.2 Eufriesea mexicana | reverse complement strand
AGTAATGCGAAGAAGTCAGCCGCTTTGCAGTGCAAAGCACAAAAGTGCAAGGTACCCTAACCATGCAAGGCCTTCCCTGACATATACAAACGTCGTGTATCACAACCTAACGCGCCGTGATCACGATTGCTGGCATACACAGATCCAATTAGAATACAGCAGAGCGCAGTAGAGCGCAGAAATGCGCCGCACTGCAGTCT
>NW_017002310.1:0-200 GCF_001483705.2 Eufriesea mexicana | reverse complement strand
CAGTAACATGAATAATTCTTGCGTGGCGAAACCACATTTGGTGGCGTCCCCAGAGCAAAGCAGCATGCACTAGGGCAGAGTAGAGCGCAGAGTTTCAACGTACAGCGGTGTATAGCACAAAAGTCAAAGCTATCGTTTCTTAACCTAACCTAACGTAGAGTAAGAAAACGTAGCCTAAGCATTCCTAACGTGCCGAGACC
>NW_017002309.1:0-200 GCF_001483705.2 Eufriesea mexicana | reverse complement strand
CAGGTCAGGTCAGGTCAGGTAAGGCCTGTTAAAGTCAGGACAGGTCCGGTCAGGTCAGGTCAGCTCAGCTCAGGTCAGATCAGTCAGGTCAGGTCACGTCACGTCAGGTCAGGTCATGTCTGGTCAGGTCAGGTCACGTCAGGTCAGTTCACTTCAGATCAGATGATGTATTGTCAGGTCACATCAGGTCAGGTCAGGCA
>NW_017002308.1:0-200 GCF_001483705.2 Eufriesea mexicana | reverse complement strand
CACAGCAGGGAGCAGAAGTCAACCGCATTGCAATGTACAGCACAAAAGTCAAAGATGTGCTAATCTGACCCGAAGAAACCTAAACTAACCGAACGTAACCTAGCTCTACCAAACGCGCCACCTCCACAATTTCTGGTCTCCCAAGAACAAAGCGGAGCATATTATATCACAGTAGAGCGCAGAAATTCGCCAAAGATCTG
>NW_017002307.1:0-200 GCF_001483705.2 Eufriesea mexicana | reverse complement strand
AATATTAGCGGAGGAAAAGTAAAGATTTTTGATCGGACAGAGGGTGTGACGGAAGGACCTTTGACTGAGGAGTAGGGAACTGTCGAGGAGCCGATTTTCGATGGTCAATGACGTGATTTACAAGCGGTGTCCGTCCATCGCCTTGGTGGGTCTGTCGCACGTGGGTCCAATCTGTCGGGCCTGGTACTTGTAAATTTTCT
>NW_017002306.1:0-200 GCF_001483705.2 Eufriesea mexicana | reverse complement strand
TCAGAAGAGATTAGTTCAAAAAATGCCAGAAAATTTTGAGCATATTTTACTAAATGAGGGACGTGCATTCAAAACGAAGTGCTCAATTACCCATTTCGAAACAATAGAAGTATATCATGTATAATTCTTGAGATAGTACACACAGATTGAAATGTGCCCCAACATACAACGGGATACGACGCATCAAAGTATTTCTGTAC
>NW_017002305.1:0-200 GCF_001483705.2 Eufriesea mexicana | reverse complement strand
GAGGAAAGATTCTATAGGCATGCTATAGCCATTGCAATGCTATAGAAGCTGACAGGAATATTTTATTTCGTTGACATTTTCGACTAATATATTGGTGAGCTAATTTTGTTGCATAAGTAGGGGGGAAAGATTCTATAGTCATGGTATAGCCATTGCAATGGTATAGAATCTGTCTGAAAAATTCAATGTTACTGACATTT
>NW_017002304.1:0-200 GCF_001483705.2 Eufriesea mexicana | reverse complement strand
ATTCGCTAATTTTCGAACACAGGTTGCTGTGCCTTCTTCTCGCGGAAGCACAGTACTTTGAAGGAACCTCGACCTCTCTCGAATTCTTACACGTGGCTCCCTCTCTACACCACAGAACACTATTAACTCACGCACCTCTTGACAGAAATTACGGCAAGTCTGTATACCGACATGCTTAAAACTTCTAAGATATTTTGTCA
>NW_017002303.1:0-200 GCF_001483705.2 Eufriesea mexicana | reverse complement strand
ATAAATAAGGAGGGTAGATTCTATTGGCGTGCTATAGCCATTGCATTTCTATAGTATCTGGCTATAAAATTCAATTTTACTGACATTTTCGACTAGTATCGTGTTGAGCTAAGTCTCTTGCATAAATAAGGGGGAAGTATTCTGTTGGTGTGCTATAGGCATTTCAATGCTATAGAATCTGGCAGGAATATAAAATGTTA
>NW_017002302.1:0-200 GCF_001483705.2 Eufriesea mexicana | reverse complement strand
AAGGGCAGCGATGACGGGCGCCTGCGGCGTCGCCATGCCGCGGGTGAGAGAGCCACATTCGAGCGGTCCAGTGCGCTGATGGTCGGTCGAAGTCACACAGCTCCGGGAGCTCTGTGTGCTCGACCGGCGCCAGTACGCCCTGGCGCGGCGTCGACGACGCGCGGTGTCCGCCGAGGACTTCGCGCGTCTCTATCGCAAGA
>NW_017002301.1:0-200 GCF_001483705.2 Eufriesea mexicana | reverse complement strand
AGAAATAAGTTTACAACTTTAAAAATATTTAATGAGTTAATTTGACTCACATCCGTCAAAATAAGTATAGCACATATGGATTCTTGGAACTAAGGAGTGGGAAGGGGAAGGAATTAGTATTTGCATACATTTTATAGTTCTATGAGAAACCAACATATGTTTTAATAAAATTATTTATTTTTGTGGGACACTTTTAATCC
>NW_017002300.1:0-200 GCF_001483705.2 Eufriesea mexicana | reverse complement strand
CGCGGCGCGTTATGTAGAGTTGGGATACTTTTGTGTTGGTTGGCTTTGCTTCGGTTAGGAGAGGATATCAACGACTTTTGTGCTTTGCGCTGCAATGCGGTCCATTTCTACGCTCTTCTATGCCCTTGCATATTCCAGTTGGCACTATGATGCCAGCAATAGTTGTCTCGGCACGTTGGGTTGTGTTAGGTTACGTTTGG
>NW_017002299.1:0-200 GCF_001483705.2 Eufriesea mexicana | reverse complement strand
CAAACCTAACCAAACCAAACGTAACATAAATCAACTTAACGCGCCGCGGTCACATTTTAAGGCGTCTCAAGAGCAAGGCAGAGGATACAATAGTAGAGTAGAGTGCAGAAAGCCAACAAATAGTTTCGTACAGCTCAAAAGTCAAAGACATCCTAACCTAACTTGACATAATTCCACCTAACCGAACGTGGAATAACTAA
>NW_017002298.1:0-200 GCF_001483705.2 Eufriesea mexicana | reverse complement strand
AGATCGTAAAAATAGACAGCACTGCAGTGTACAGCGCAAAAGTCGAATATATCCTGACCAAACGAACACTAACATAGCCAAACGTAACATAACTAATCTTATCGTGCCGAGACCACTATTGCTGCTCTCCACAGAGACTAGCATCTCATATTAGAGGACAGTAGAGCGCAGAAATCCACAGAATCGCAGTTTATAGCAGA
>NW_017002297.1:0-200 GCF_001483705.2 Eufriesea mexicana | reverse complement strand
ACATTGCTCCAATGTGCCCAGCTTGTCTCTGGGGAGGCCAGCAATTTTGTTCTCGCCACATTACATTTAGCTATGTTACTCTTGGCTTAGCTAGGTTAGGAGCGGTTAGGTTTGGATATCTATGACTTTTGTGCCGTACACTGCAGTGCGGTGGACGACTGCGCTCTGCTCTGCTCTATTATGTTCTGCTTCGCTACGTG
>NW_017002296.1:0-200 GCF_001483705.2 Eufriesea mexicana | reverse complement strand
TACAGTGTTCATGTGTAATTTGTACTGTGTATCTTCATCAAGGAACTTGTTTCGAATCATATTATTATTATTATTATTTTATTACTATTTTAGTTATAAAGACAAAATATAAACCTAAACTGAAAAGACAAGCAAGCAAATTGCTTTTTTATTGTAAATAAATATAATGAAATATTTATTTGCCCAAATTAGACCAGGAA
>NW_017002295.1:0-200 GCF_001483705.2 Eufriesea mexicana | reverse complement strand
ATTCTATAGCATTACGTCGGCTATAGCACGCCAATTGAATCTTTCCTCCATATTTATGCAATGAAGTAGGCTCACCACTATATTAGTCGAGAATGTCAATAAAATAGAGTTTTCCTGGAAGATTCGAAAACTTTGCAATCCCTATAGCACGAGAACAGAAACTTTTCTCCTTATTTATGCAAGAAGGTTAGCACACAACG
>NW_017002294.1:0-200 GCF_001483705.2 Eufriesea mexicana | reverse complement strand
AGGATGGCTCACGGCAAGTATGTTCAGGATGGTGTTACCTTTTGTGCTGAACACAGCAGTTCGGTAGATTTTTACGCCCTACTGCGCTCTAGTATGTCCTGCATGGCTCTGGCCAGGCCAGCAATTGCGGCCGCGGCATGTTATTTTGAGATAGGTTACGTTTGGTAGTGTCATGATTGGTTATGTTAGAAGAGGTAATT
>NW_017002293.1:0-200 GCF_001483705.2 Eufriesea mexicana | reverse complement strand
CACTATTGCTGGCATCCCGAGAGCATATCAGAGTATACTAGAGCAGAGTAGAGCACATAAAGCCACCGAACGGCAGCGTGTAACACAAGAGTCAATGATACCATAACCTAACCAAACGTATAGCAACCAAACCCAATGAGACGGGATCTCTATTGCTGGCCTTCCCGCAGGCAAGCCGAAAACATTAGAGCACAGTAGAA
>NW_017002292.1:0-200 GCF_001483705.2 Eufriesea mexicana | reverse complement strand
AGAGCAGTGTTCATGGCGTCCACATGGACAAGCAGATTGCGATAGCGCACAGAACAGCGCAGAGGTCCAGTGAATAGCAGTGCGTAGCACAAAAGCCTAAGCTATCCTAGACAAACCCCAAGAAACCTAACCTAACGAAATGTAACGTAACCCAAACTAACATGCCGCGAAAACTACTGCTGTCCGCCACGGGGCCAGGC
>NW_017002291.1:0-200 GCF_001483705.2 Eufriesea mexicana | reverse complement strand
ACGTTTGGTTACGTCACCTTTGGTTCCGTTTAGGATAGGGTAGCTTTGACGTTTGTGCTATGTGCCTCTACTCGGTGGATTTCTGGGCCCTACCGTGCTCTGATATTTTCTGCTTGTCTCTAGAGATGACAGCACTCGTGGTCTCGGCACACTGGGTTGAGACATATTACGTTCGGTTATGTGAAGGTTGGTTATGTTAG
>NW_017002290.1:0-200 GCF_001483705.2 Eufriesea mexicana | reverse complement strand
GCTAGGCTCTTGCGTGGCCAGTAATAGCGGTCGTGGCGCGGTAGGATGAGTCACGTTACGTTTTGTTTGGTTAGGTTGCGCGAAGCTTGGTTAGGATCGCATTGACTTCCGAGCTATAAACTGACATTCGGTGGATGCCTGCCCTCTACTGCGCTCTACTCTAATCTGCTTGGCCCTGTGAAGGCCAGCAATTGAGGTCG
>NW_017002289.1:0-200 GCF_001483705.2 Eufriesea mexicana | reverse complement strand
AATGGTCGCGGCACGTTAGTTTGAGATACGTTACGCTTGGCTATGTTACGATTGGTTGGGTTAAGACAGGGTAGCTCTGAGTTTTATGCTATACACCAATTTCCGGTGTATTACTGTACTCTACTGTGCTCTAATGCTTTCTGCTTGGCTCTGGGGTGAACCAAAATAGTGGTCTCCGCATGTTAGTTTCAGCTATGTTA
>NW_017002288.1:0-200 GCF_001483705.2 Eufriesea mexicana | reverse complement strand
GACAGTAGCGGACTGATTGTTGCCGCCTAAACGACACAATAGACACTCCATTTGTATGTTCTTCAATCATCTTAGTCCTTTTGCAAATGTTGAATGTTCACGGATATTGAAATCGTCACTGGCGAACTTGACATATGTCAATACAGTACAGTGTACTGTCATTAACAGAGCACGGCAGCCGTTTGACTAATCTGCTCACT
>NW_017002287.1:0-200 GCF_001483705.2 Eufriesea mexicana | reverse complement strand
ATCCCGGTGAGTTAAGTTTCTTGCATAAATAAGGAGGAATGATCCTAATGGCGTGCTATAGGCGTTGCAATGCAATAGAATTTTGCTGGAGAATTCAATTTCATTGACATTTTCGACTAATATCGTGGTGAGACACGTTCCCTGTATAAGTAAGGAGGGAAGGTACTATTGGCGTGCTATTGCCATTGCAATGCTATAGA
>NW_017002286.1:0-200 GCF_001483705.2 Eufriesea mexicana | reverse complement strand
ACATTAGTTTTTCCAGCCAGATTCTATAGCATTGCAATGGCTATTGGACGGCAACAATTTCTTCCTTCCATATTTATGCAAGAAAGATAGCACACCAAGATATTAGAAGAAAATGTCAACAAAATTGAATATTGCGGTGGCTATTGCACACCAATAGAACCTGTGCTCCTTATCTATGCAACGAAGTTAGCTCACCACGT
>NW_017002285.1:0-200 GCF_001483705.2 Eufriesea mexicana | reverse complement strand
ATGTAAATAAAATTGAATTTTCCAGCCAGATTCTATAGCATTGCGAAGGCAATAGTAGGCCAAAAGAATTCTTCCTCCTTACGTATACAATGGCGTTAGCTTACCACGATATTAGTAGAAAATAACAATGAAATTGCACTTTCCAAGCAGATTCTACAGCATTGCAATGGCTATAGCACGCCAGTAGAATCTTCCCTCCT
>NW_017002284.1:0-200 GCF_001483705.2 Eufriesea mexicana | reverse complement strand
GGCAGACAAGAGTAAAAACCTGCACGGCCCATACGTTCGCGCCTTCCGTATGTACGCCAGGGTGGTGGACTCGGCCGGCTGGGAGATGAGCCTCCATGTAACAGCCGGCCGTGCCTACCAGACGATGGCTGACAGGGTCCGCGTGCTGATGGCGGAGAACGCCGGTCCGCGCGAGAAGGATGTCTTCCAGCTGGCGGTGA
>NW_017002283.1:0-200 GCF_001483705.2 Eufriesea mexicana | reverse complement strand
GCACGACTGCACTCTGCTCGAATCTGGGGAAGCCAGCAATAGAGGACGCTGCACGTTGTGTTGTATGTTACGTTCAGCTCTGTCACGATCGGTTTGTTAGGGGTGGCTATCTGTGACTCTTGCGCTTTACACCGCTGTTCGGCGGATACCTGCAATCTACTGTGCTCTAATATGCTCAGCTTGGCTCTATGAGGGACAAC
>NW_017002282.1:0-200 GCF_001483705.2 Eufriesea mexicana | reverse complement strand
CGGTACTTATTACATCAACGAATATAGCACAGTATTCGTTGGATTAATTCTTTCAATGGTGATATAAGTCCTACATCAATTTTAGGATAACAAAATACATGTCCGCTGCTCCAAGAGACATTAACAATTTACACCTCAGTACTGACTACACCCGCCATCACAGTAATGTCGCTATTGGACTACCTTGTTCACTGATAACG
>NW_017002281.1:0-200 GCF_001483705.2 Eufriesea mexicana | reverse complement strand
TGACATTTTCGACTAATATTGCGGTAAGCAGACCTTTCTGCGTATATAAGGCGGAAAGATACTATTGGTTTGCTATAGCCATTGAAATGCAATAGAACCTGATGGAAAAGTTCAATATTATTGACATTCTCGATTGTCATCGCGATGTGCAAACGAATCTGCATAAATACGGAGGGAAGATTCCATTGGTTTGCTGTAGC
>NW_017002280.1:0-200 GCF_001483705.2 Eufriesea mexicana | reverse complement strand
TATACCTATCTATATATAACATGCTCACAACTTATAATCTATATTTGTCATAAATAGAGATATATAGATATTCATATATAATATAATACACATAAGGAATTTATACTATACCCCATTATACTATAGATACAAATATGTATATATATCACACAAAAGATCAAAGGAAATTAAAAAAAAAATTTCTTACGATAATCTATAAC
>NW_017002279.1:0-200 GCF_001483705.2 Eufriesea mexicana | reverse complement strand
GTAGATCGTAGAAATCCACCGAATAGCAGTGTGTAGCGTAAAGGTCTAAACTATCCTCTACTTACCTATCTAAACGAAATGCTACCAAACGTAACCTAACCAAACCTAACGTGCCGTGGCCGCTATAGCTGTCCCAACTAGATCCAAGCAGGACGTACTAGATTTCAGTAGAGCGCAGAATTCCAACAAATAGCAGCTTA
>NW_017002278.1:0-200 GCF_001483705.2 Eufriesea mexicana | reverse complement strand
CTTTTCTAGTTCACTATCCTAATATCCATGTCCCGGTTCATACATTTCATCTAAAGTATCACATAGGTGAACTGCCAAATGAAATATGTCAAAATCATGTACTGGCGTGGAGATTCCATCACCTAACACCTAATTAACTACTGAAGTATAATGCACGTGGTTAATTTAGATTGTCACAAGACCTAACTTTCAATCAAACG
>NW_017002277.1:0-200 GCF_001483705.2 Eufriesea mexicana | reverse complement strand
AGCTCACCACGATATACGTCGAAAATATCAATAAAATTGAACTTTCCAGCCCGATTCTGCAGCTTTGCTATGGCTATAGCAGGCCAAAATGATCTTCGCTCCTTACTTATACAAGGAAGTTGGCTCACCACGATAAGAGTCGAAAATGTCAATGAAATTGAATTTTCCAGCAAGGTTCTATAGCATTGCAATGGTTACAG
>NW_017002276.1:0-200 GCF_001483705.2 Eufriesea mexicana | reverse complement strand
AGACACAAGCGGACTGCGATAGGTCACGGAAGAGAGCAGATGTCCATAGAATAGAAGTGCGTATCACAGAAGTCAACGATACCCTAGTCTAACAAAGCGTATCCTAACCAAGCCAAACGAAATCTAACTCTGCATAACCAACCGCGACCACTATTGCTGGCCTCCCGAGAGCGGGGCAGAGCGGAGTAGAGCAATCTAGA
>NW_017002275.1:0-200 GCF_001483705.2 Eufriesea mexicana | reverse complement strand
GTTATAGATTTTGAAGAGACCTAATCTCTGACAAGTAGATCGCTGTACTTGCCATTGGTTGAATGCGTCAGGCAACCTATTCGCCAAGCTATAACAGAATATAGATTTTGCATAGATCTATTCTCTGGCAAGTAGACGGATGAACTTGCCATTGGATTGAAGGCGATAGGCGATCTATTCACCAAGCTGCAGGTGGTAAT
>NW_017002274.1:0-200 GCF_001483705.2 Eufriesea mexicana | reverse complement strand
CGGTGGAATCCTGAGCTCTACTGTGCTTTAATATGCTCTGTTGGCGCTGGGGATGCCGGCAATGGTGATCTCTTCCCGTTAGGTTGGGTTATGTTTCGTTTGGTTAGGTTACGTATGGTTATTTTACGATGGGTTACTTTTGACTTTTATGCTATTCACTGCTGTTCGGTTGATTCCTGTGCTCCTCCTTGCTTTACTAT
>NW_017002273.1:0-200 GCF_001483705.2 Eufriesea mexicana | reverse complement strand
GAAAGGGCTAGTTTCGACTCTTGCGCTGTGAACTGCTATTAGGCGGATTTCTGCAATCTACTGCGCCTTAACATTTTCAGCTTGTCTGTGTGGGGCATCATTAGCGTCATCGACACGTGACGTCGATTTATACTACGTTTTTTTAGGCTGGGTTAGGTCAGGTTAGGTAAGCATACCTTTGACTTTTGTGCTTTACACTG
>NW_017002272.1:0-200 GCF_001483705.2 Eufriesea mexicana | reverse complement strand
GGAGGCCGGCAGTAGTAGTCTCGGCATGTTAGTCTTAGTTATGCTACGTTTGCTTATGATACGCTTGGTTAGGTCGGGAAAGGGTACCATTGTCTATTGGGTTATGCACTGCTATTCGGTGGATTTCTGCGCTCTGTTGTACTCTAATATGCTCTGGTGGGCTCTGAGCAGGACAGCAATACTGGTCTCATCAGGCGAGT
>NW_017002271.1:0-200 GCF_001483705.2 Eufriesea mexicana | reverse complement strand
TTGGTTAGGATTTCTTTGTCTTTTGTGCCATAAACTGCTATTCGATGGAGTTCTGCGTTCTAATGTGCCCTGCTATACTCAGCTTTACTCTGGGGCGGCGAACAATAGTGGCCAACCTGTCACAATAGTGGCCAAACTGTCACGTCAGTCTGTGTTAGGATGCGTTTGGTTAGTTTTGGTAAGGTTAAGTTTGGTTAGGG
>NW_017002270.1:0-200 GCF_001483705.2 Eufriesea mexicana | reverse complement strand
AAGACTACTGCTTAGAATATAGTTGCTCATAATTGTATTATACGTTAAAATTAGACTATTGCTTAGAATATAGTTACATTTGAATAAGACTACTGCTTAGAATATAGTTGCTCATAATTGCATTATACCTTAAAATTAGACTATTGCTTAGAATATAGTTGCTCATAATTGTATTATACGTTAAAATTAGGCTATTGTTT
>NW_017002269.1:0-200 GCF_001483705.2 Eufriesea mexicana | reverse complement strand
ATTTAATTTCTCCGGTATGAATTATAATTGATCGCGAATCATTTTTAATGACCGATATTTCTACACTGGGTTTTAGGGATGCTAAATGAACCTCTATGGGGACACTTGCATAGGTTTTCCCTGAGAGTGGATCATCGTCATGTATCATAATTTAATACCCCCATACAATAATAAATTAACACTCATTTGTCTAGTAAAGA
>NW_017002268.1:0-200 GCF_001483705.2 Eufriesea mexicana | reverse complement strand
ATTAGTCGAAAATGTCAATGAAATTGAACTTTACGGTCAGATACTATCGCAATTCAATGGCTATAGCAAACCGATAGTATCTTTTCTCCTTATTTATGCATTAAGCAAGCTGACCACGATACTAGTCGAAAATGTGTATAAATTTGAACTTTTCATTCAGATTCCATTGCAATGCAATGGCTATAGCAACCCAGTAGTAT
>NW_017002267.1:0-200 GCF_001483705.2 Eufriesea mexicana | reverse complement strand
CAGGTTATAGATTTTGAATAGACGTATTCTCTGGCAAGTAAATGGCTGTACTTGCCATTGAATTGAAGGCGTTAGGCGATCTAATCACCAATCTATAACAGACTCTTGGTTTTGAGTAGACCTATCCTCTGGCAAGGAGATGGCTTGTACTTGCCACTGG
Source organism: Eufriesea mexicana (assembly GCF_001483705.2). Taxonomy (NCBI): domain Eukaryota; kingdom Metazoa; phylum Arthropoda; class Insecta; order Hymenoptera; family Apidae; genus Eufriesea; species Eufriesea mexicana. The sequence continues at coordinate 40 of NW_017002267.1, read as the reverse complement.
ATTGAAGGCGTCAGGTGAAATATTCACCAAGCTATAACAG
>NW_017002266.1:0-200 GCF_001483705.2 Eufriesea mexicana | reverse complement strand
TTGGCTCTGGTGGACCAGAAATAGTTGTCTCGGCTCATTAGGTTGAGATAGGTTATGTTTCTTCAGGTTATGTTTGGATGGTTTTGACTTTTCCGCAATACACTGCGATTCGATGGCTCCCTGCGCTCTACTCTCCTCTAATATGCTCTGCATGTCTCCGTGGAAGTCAGCAATACTGGTCGCGGCACGTTAGATTGAGT
>NW_017002265.1:0-200 GCF_001483705.2 Eufriesea mexicana | reverse complement strand
TCGAAAATGTCAGTAAAATTGAATTTTACATCCAGATTCCAGAGCATTGCAATGGCTATATCACGCCAATAGAGTTTTCCCTCCTTACTTATGCATGGAAGTCAGCTCACCACGATATTAGTCGAAAATGTCAATAGCATTTTATTTTCCTGCCAGATTCTGTAGCTTTGAAGTGCCTATAGGACACCAACAGAATCTTT
>NW_017002264.1:0-200 GCF_001483705.2 Eufriesea mexicana | reverse complement strand
TCTGTTACTAATGAACATGATAACAACAATATTCCTCCATTAATTCCAGCAGATTGAACATTAGGAAAGTGTGAATATGGAAAATATTTTACGAGAATAGTTACGGATGAAAATATAATTGAAAATGTTTTGAATTTATGTGGTTCAAATAAATTTCAATTCTTTTCTGAATTAGAATTCTGTAAAGAAATATCACAAAT
>NW_017002263.1:0-200 GCF_001483705.2 Eufriesea mexicana | reverse complement strand
AGTTAGCTCACCACGATATTAGTCGATAATGTCAATAAAATTTAATTTTCCTTCCAGATTCTACAGCATCGCAATGACTAAAGCGCGACAGCAGAATCCGTCCGCCTTATATATCCAAGAAAGCTAGGTCACCACAAATTAGCCGAAAATGTAAATAAAATTTAATTGTCCAGACAGATTCTATTGCATTGCAATGGCTA
>NW_017002262.1:0-200 GCF_001483705.2 Eufriesea mexicana | reverse complement strand
CTAACAGTGTACAGCTCAAAAGTCACAGAAAAATTAACCTAACCTGACCAAACCATACCTAACTAAGCGTAGACTAACTAAACGTAACGAGCAGGGTCCTATATTGCTGGCCTCCCCAGAGCGAAGCAGAATACGTCACAGCACTGTAGAGGGCAGGAATCAACGAAATAGCGGTGTATGGCTTAAAAGTCAAAGCTACC
>NW_017002261.1:0-200 GCF_001483705.2 Eufriesea mexicana | reverse complement strand
AGTTCATTCCTTTGTGCTATACATCCCAATCGGCGGGTTTCTGGGCTCTGCAGTGTTCTAATACTTTCTCCTTGGGTCTGCGTGTTCCAGCAATAATAGCAGCGGCACAATAGGATGTATTTGTTTACGTTCTGTTAGGATAGGTTTGGTCAAGTTTGGTTAGAATGGCTTTGACTTTCGTGTTATACACTCCTATTCGT
>NW_017002260.1:0-200 GCF_001483705.2 Eufriesea mexicana | reverse complement strand
CGGAGGCGAGCTGTAGTGGTCTCGGCACGTTAGTCTGAGTTACGTTGCGTACGGATACGCAACGTTTGGTTAGGTTAGCATGGGATTGCTTTGACTTTTGTTCTATACACCGTTTTTCGAAGGACTTCTACGCTCTACGTTCCACTACTGTACTCTGCGCGGCTCTCGGGAGACCAGTAGTAGTGATCTCGGCAAGACAG
>NW_017002259.1:0-200 GCF_001483705.2 Eufriesea mexicana | reverse complement strand
GGATGTATGGATGTATGGATGTACGAATGTATGGATGTACGGATGTATGGACGTATGGATGTACATATTTATGTATGTATGGATGGATTGATGAATGAATCGATGGATGTATGGATGTACGTATGGATGTGCGTATTGTTGGATGGATGTATGGATGGATGGATGGAAGTACGGATTGATGGATTTATGGGTACATGGAT
>NW_017002258.1:0-200 GCF_001483705.2 Eufriesea mexicana | reverse complement strand
TTCTTGATATTTTCGACTAATACCGTGGTGAGCTATCTTCCATGCATAGGTAAGGAGGAAAGAAACTTTTGGCGTGCTATTTCCATTGCAGTGCCTTAGAATGTGGCTGAAAATCTCAATTTTATTGACTTTTCCTTCAAATATTGTGGTGAGCTAACTTTCTTGCATAAATAAGGAGGAAAGATACTATTGGCGTGCTA
>NW_017002257.1:0-200 GCF_001483705.2 Eufriesea mexicana | reverse complement strand
GACACTGTGAATATGCCTCGTGGCCATTTTGTCTTTAGGTAAGCCTGTACCAGTCTTTAAAAGGCGTGATTTTGTCTAGACTTGGTCCAGTCCAGGTGTCTATCCTCCAGTCCAATGTCAATATGAAACGCAACAGGATGTCATCATAAAGAAATCAGGAATTAAGTTAAAAACAGAGAAACTGATACTTTGACCACATA
>NW_017002256.1:0-200 GCF_001483705.2 Eufriesea mexicana | reverse complement strand
CCTTTTGGCGTGCTATAGTCATTGCAAGGCTGCAGAATCGGGCTGGAAATTTCGATTTTATTGGCATTTTCGACTAATATAGTGGTGAATTAACATTCTTGCATAAATAAGGAGCATAGATTCTATTGGCGTGCTACAACCACTGCAATGATATGGAATGTGCCTGGCAGATTCAATTTTATTTACATTTACGACTAATA
>NW_017002255.1:0-200 GCF_001483705.2 Eufriesea mexicana | reverse complement strand
CTGTGCCCTAGTATTCTCTATTCGGCTCTAGACGGGCCAGCAATTGTGATCTCCGCAGGTTACTCTGAGTTACGGTAAGTTTGGTTGGATTAGGTTAGGTCAGGTTAGGTTAGGATGTCTTTCATTTTTGTGCTATACACTTCAATGCGGTGGATGTCTGCGCTCTACTGTGCCCTACTATATTCTGCTTGGCTCCGGCT
>NW_017002254.1:0-200 GCF_001483705.2 Eufriesea mexicana | reverse complement strand
GAAAATTCAATTTTATTGACATTGTCGACTAATATCGTGGTGAGCTAACATCCTTGCATAAATTAGGAGGAAATATTCTATTGGCACGCTGGAGCCATTGAAGTGCTATAGAAGCTGGCTGGAAAGTTTAATGTTAATGACATTTTCGACTAATGTCGTGGTCGGCTAACTCTCTTGCATTAATAAGGATGAAAGGTTCT
>NW_017002253.1:0-200 GCF_001483705.2 Eufriesea mexicana | reverse complement strand
TTATACATGTGTACTGTATGGAGGTATTTACAATTCCCAGTAGGCTAGTAGGTGCATCCACCAGGACAGCACTGCAGCCGCTAGATTAGCATGTTCAGTAAAGTTTTATATTCCACAGTTGTTCTAGAGTAATCAACGTATACCATCAGTTATGGCAAGAGGTATTTACAATTCCCAGAATAATTATTGATACATCCACC
>NW_017002252.1:0-200 GCF_001483705.2 Eufriesea mexicana | reverse complement strand
ATGTATCGATGTATGTATGGATGTAATGATGGCTTGATGGATTGGTGAATGGATGTATGTATGGATGTAAGCTTGGATGAATGTGTGGTCGTATGTATGGATGTATGTATTGTTGCGTGCATGTATGTATGGATGGGTGGATGGATTGGAGTGGTGATGTATGGATGGATGGATGTATGGATCGATCGATGTATGGATCA
>NW_017002251.1:0-200 GCF_001483705.2 Eufriesea mexicana | reverse complement strand
ATAGATCGCCTAACGCCTTCAATCCAATGGCCAGTACAGCCATCCACTTGCCAGAGATTATGTGTATAGAAAACCAATAGTCTGTTATAGCTTGGTGAATAGATCTCCTAAAGCCTTCAATCCACTGGCAAGTGCAGGCAGCTACTTGCCAGAGAATAAGTCTATCCAAATTTATAACATGCTATAGCTTGGTGAATAGA
>NW_017002250.1:0-200 GCF_001483705.2 Eufriesea mexicana | reverse complement strand
GGTTGGATTGGGATGTAATCTACTTTCCAGCTCTTCAGTTCAATGCGGCGGATTTCTGCGCCCAAGAGTGCTATAACATGCTCCGCATGACGCTGGCGATGCCAGCAATATTGGTTCCGGCACGATGCATATAGTTTGGCTGCTTTCGGTTATGTTACGATTGGTTAAGTTAGGAAAGGGTAGCTTAACCTTTTGTGCTA
>NW_017002249.1:0-200 GCF_001483705.2 Eufriesea mexicana | reverse complement strand
ATTAGTCGAAAATAACAATAAAATTGGATTTTCCAGCCTGTTTCTATAGCACTGCAATAGCTGAAGCACGCCAATAAAATCTGTCCTTCTTATTTATGCAAGAAAGCTATCTCACCACGATATTAGTCGAAAATGAAAATAATATTGAATTTTCCAGCCTGATTCTACAGCATTGCAATGGCTATAGCACGCCACTAGAA
>NW_017002248.1:0-200 GCF_001483705.2 Eufriesea mexicana | reverse complement strand
TAAGTTTTGTATGTCTACCGATTGGTCAGTGTGAAATGTAAATGGTGAGTGTGTGTCTTCCTATTAGTTGTGATTTATTGATTCTTGCTATAAGGTTCACCCGAGTGTTGACCAGGTGATACGAGTGTATACGAATCAAGGGATGCTGGTAATAAGGACATAGACAGTCCTCCACTTTGCTAGGGATATTTGGTCCTAGG
>NW_017002247.1:0-200 GCF_001483705.2 Eufriesea mexicana | reverse complement strand
GCACGTTATTTTGAGTTATGCTTCGCTTGGTTATGTTATGATCGTTTGGGCTGGGTTTTGATAGCTTTGATTTTTCTGCTATACTTCTGCTGCGATTCTACAGATTTCATCCCCCCACCCCCTCTAAAATGTTCTGCTTGGCCCTAGGGAGGCCAGCAAAGGTAGTCGCGTCACGTCAGGTTGGCTTGTGTTACATTCGG
>NW_017002246.1:0-200 GCF_001483705.2 Eufriesea mexicana | reverse complement strand
TGATTGACATTTGTGCTATTCAATGCAATGCGGTTGATTTCTGTGCTCTGCTGTCTTCTAGTGTTTTCTGCTTGGCACCGGGGAGGACAACAACAGTGGTCTCGGTACGATAGGTTGACCTATGCCACGATTGGTTATGGTACGATTGGTAATGTTAGAATAGGATAGCTAGGCGTCCGTGCCGTAAACTGCTACACTCC
>NW_017002245.1:0-200 GCF_001483705.2 Eufriesea mexicana | reverse complement strand
GTCGAAAATGTCAATAAAATTGAATTTTGCAGACAGATTCTGTAGCATTGCAATGGCTATAGCGTTCCAATAGAATCCTTCCTCCTTATTTATGCAACAAAATTAGCTCACCACGCTGTTATCCCAAAATGTCAATCAAATTGAATTTTCCGTTTAGATTCTATAGCATTGCAATGGCTATAGCGTGCCAATAGATTCAT
>NW_017002244.1:0-200 GCF_001483705.2 Eufriesea mexicana | reverse complement strand
TATTTCGTACATATTTATGCAATACAGATATTTCACCACGATATTAGTCGAAGATGTCAATAAGAATGTGTTTTCCAGACAGATTCTGTAGCATTGTAATGGCTATCGCACGCCACAAGTGTCTTTCCTACTTATCAATGCAAAAAAGACAGCACACCGCGATATGAGACGAAAATGTAAATAAAAATGTATTTTCCAGC
>NW_017002243.1:0-200 GCF_001483705.2 Eufriesea mexicana | reverse complement strand
TCTGGCAAGTAGGTGGCTGTACATGCCATTTGTTGCAGACGTTAGGCGACCTAATAACCAAGCTACAGCAGATTATAGATTTTGAATAGAAAAATTCTCCGGCAAATATATGGCAGTACTTGAAATTGGATTGAAGGCGTTAGCTGATCTATTCACCATGCTATAACAGGTTATAGATTTTGAATTGGCCTATTCCCAGG
>NW_017002242.1:0-200 GCF_001483705.2 Eufriesea mexicana | reverse complement strand
AACTACTTTGTTCCGGGGAGATTAGAAATGGTGCTCTCACCGCGATAGTTTGAATACTGCTACATTTGTATATGTTACGATTTTCTAGGTTGGGGCATGTTAGCTTCCACTTTTGTTCAATGCACTGCTGTTCTATTGATTTCTGCGCTCGACATTGCTCTAATATGTTCTGCATGGCTCTGGCGAGGGAAGAAATAGAC
>NW_017002241.1:0-200 GCF_001483705.2 Eufriesea mexicana | reverse complement strand
AATGCTATAGAATCTGGCTGGAAAATTTAATTTTATTGACATTTATGACTAATAACGTGGCGAACTAGCTTTCTTGCATAAATAATGAGGAAAGAATCTATTGGCGTGCTATAGCCAAAGCACTGCTGAAGCATCTTGCTCGAAAATTCAATTTCATTGACGTTTTCGACTAATATCGTGGTGAGATAACTTTCTTGCAT
>NW_017002240.1:0-200 GCF_001483705.2 Eufriesea mexicana | reverse complement strand
TCTTAAAGGACTATGTCCCTAGACTAGGTCTCTAGTTTTCTAGATTTTAGGCTTCAAAAATCTCGTGTTAATAAATCCTTTGATAAAGAATGGCTTGTTAGATCTAGAGCCTCTTAGGATCTCTTAGAGTCCAGAAATCTAGCTTTCTGGACTCCTAGACCCAGAAGAATCGACTTCTAGAGATGTAAAATAGGTCCTAG
>NW_017002239.1:0-200 GCF_001483705.2 Eufriesea mexicana | reverse complement strand
AGGACACCACTCCTGGCCTCCGAATCGCCATGCAGGGCACATTAGAGGAAAGTACAGTGCAGATGTCCATATGATAGCAGTATAAAGCTCGAAAGTCAAAGACATCCTATCCTAATGCAGACAAACGTAACCGAGCAAAGCGTAACCTAACTGAGCTTAACGAGCCGCGGCCGATATTTCTGGAATTCCCAGAACAAAGC
>NW_017002238.1:0-200 GCF_001483705.2 Eufriesea mexicana | reverse complement strand
TAGGGCAAAGTAGAGCGCCGAAATCCGCTGCATTGCAGTGTAAAGAAAAAGAGTAGAAGATGTCCTAACCTATCATGGCCTAACATAACCAGACCGAGCGTAGCCTGATTCAGCATGACGTACCGATACACAATTGTTGGAGTCCCCAGAGCCAAATAGAAAATATTAGAGCACAGTAGAGCGCAGAAATCCACGGATAG
>NW_017002237.1:0-200 GCF_001483705.2 Eufriesea mexicana | reverse complement strand
TGGATGGATTGATTTATGGATGTGTGGATGTATGAATGTATGGATGGGTGGATGAATGGATGGGTAGATGTATGGATCGTTGGGAGTATGGATGGGTACTTGTATGGACGGATGGATGTATTGTTCGATTGATGTATGAATGGGTGGATGTATGGATGGATGGATGTATGTAGAGATGGATGTATGTATGGATGTTTGTA
>NW_017002236.1:0-200 GCF_001483705.2 Eufriesea mexicana | reverse complement strand
GCACATTCGGTATCATTGCAATGGTTATAGCACGCCAAAAGAATCTTTCCTCCTTATTTATGCGAGAAAGTTAGCTCAATACGATACCAGTCGAAAATGTCAAAAAAATTGATATCTCCAAACAGATTCTCTAGCATTGAATTGGCTATAGCAGGCCAATTGCATCATTCCTTGTTATTTTTGGAAGAAAGCTATCTCAC
>NW_017002235.1:0-200 GCF_001483705.2 Eufriesea mexicana | reverse complement strand
CTTCTTTCCATACATCTATCCATCCATACATCCATCCATCCATACATTCATACATCCACAAAGTCATACATCTGTAAATCCATACATCCGTACATATATACATCCACACATTCATACATACGTATATCCGTCCATCAATACGTCAATCCATCCGTACAACCATCCATCCGTACATTCATACATCCACACATCCATAAATC
>NW_017002234.1:0-200 GCF_001483705.2 Eufriesea mexicana | reverse complement strand
ATGTACACAGACATTCGGTGGTTCTCTGCCCTCCACTGCGCTGTTCCATTATATGCTTGGCACGTGCTTGCACTTGGCGTGCAATAGTTGTCGCAGCACGTTACGTTGAGCATGCCTATGTCAGGTCAGATTATGTCAGTTTGGGTTAGGTACCGGTGTCTGACTTTTTTGCCTTACACCGCGATTCTCTGGACTTCTGC
>NW_017002233.1:0-200 GCF_001483705.2 Eufriesea mexicana | reverse complement strand
TGGATGTATAGAAGGATGGATGGATTGGTGGATGGATGTATGGATGGACGGATGTACGGATCGGTGGATGTATGGATGGGATGACGTGTGGATGGTTTGTTGTGTGGAAGGATGGATATACGGATGTATGGATGTTTGGATGTAAGGATGCATGGATGGATGGTCGTATGAATGGATGCAGGGATGGATGGATGGGTGTA
>NW_017002232.1:0-200 GCF_001483705.2 Eufriesea mexicana | reverse complement strand
CATTGTCACGTGGAAATTTGCGTTTCTTTTTTGCTTCCTCCATTTCTTTTGTCCGTCGAGTCTCCCTTTTTATTTACAATCGCTTATAAGATCTCCGATGATACGTTTCTCGAATGCAAATTTTAAATTTGTATATCGAATTTGCTAGATTAAAGGAACGTAAGATTTTCGAGTGGAATAATTAATTATTTTGAAACTAC
>NW_017002231.1:0-200 GCF_001483705.2 Eufriesea mexicana | reverse complement strand
TCTCGTTATGTTGCCCGCCAAATTAATATTGGACAGCTGTTTCAGTTAGCACGAGCAAAAAGATCTCGGTTGGAGTCGAACGATAGACTCTCGTACAACGATAGGAAATTGAATTCTTCGAAGTTTCGATTGGTAGATTCGAACTGTCCTCTCTGAGGTTTCGTTTAGAACTGTTCTCCTCGATTTTCCTAAGATCGGTC
>NW_017002230.1:0-200 GCF_001483705.2 Eufriesea mexicana | reverse complement strand
TCCAGTCAGATTCTATAGCATTGCAATGGCTATAGCACGCCAGTAGAATCTTACATCCTTATACATGCAAGAGAGTTATGTCAACACGATATTAGTCGAAAATGCCAATAAAAAAGTATTTTCTAGTCAGATTCTACAGCATTGCAAAGGCTATAGCACGCCACTAGAATCATTCGTACCTATTTATGCAAGAAAGTTAG
>NW_017002229.1:0-200 GCF_001483705.2 Eufriesea mexicana | reverse complement strand
ATAGACTTATTCCCTGGCAAGTACATGTCTGTACTTGCCATTGGATTGCAGGCGATAGGCGATTTAATCACCAAGCTACGGCAGCTTCTAGGTTTTGAATATGATCATCCTCTGGCGAGTAGATGGCTGAACTTGCTATTGGATTGAAGGCGTTAGGCGATCTATTCACCGTGCTATAGCAGGCTATAGATTTTGAATAG
>NW_017002228.1:0-200 GCF_001483705.2 Eufriesea mexicana | reverse complement strand
ATAGCCGTCGCAATGGTATAGAATCTGGCTGGAAAGTTCAATTTTATTGACATTTTCGAATAACATTGTGGTGAGTTAACTTGCTTGCATAAAAAAGGAGGATAGATTCCATTAGCGAGCTATAGCCATTGCAGTCGAATAGAATCTGGCTGTAAAATTCAATTTTATTGACTTTTTTGACTAATATCGTGGTGAGCTAA
>NW_017002227.1:0-200 GCF_001483705.2 Eufriesea mexicana | reverse complement strand
CTTCTTGTGTCACGGAACACTAGAATCCCTTAACACGTGGAAACCTTAATTTAACGAAATTAGACGACGGCACTTAAGACTTGGCTGACAATAGGCATAAAGGATCCACATGGTCCGCATTCCTTGGGATCCTCAGGCCCCAGTGAAGACCCATAAATGGTGGATAATCCCAAAGCCGTCACAAGCAGAATCTATAGCGT
>NW_017002226.1:0-200 GCF_001483705.2 Eufriesea mexicana | reverse complement strand
CTTCTTGTGTCACGGAACACTAGAATCCCTTAACACGTGGAAACCTTAATTTAACGAAATTAGGCGACGGCACTTAAGACTTGGCTGACAATAGGCATAAAGGATCCACATGGTCCGCATACCTTGGGATCCTCAGTCCCCAGTGAAGACCCATAAATGGTGGATAATCCCAAAGCCGTCACAAGCAGAATCTATAGCGT
>NW_017002225.1:0-200 GCF_001483705.2 Eufriesea mexicana | reverse complement strand
GATATATGTAAGGATGAATGGTTGTATGTATGTATGAATGGTTGTATGGATGGATGAATGGATGGATTGTTGTACGGATGTATGGATGGAGAGTAGGACGGGTTGGTGGATTGTTGTATGGATGGATGGATGTGTCTATCGGTGGATGTACGGATTGGTGGACGTATGCATGGATGGCTGTATGGTTGAATGGATGTATG
>NW_017002224.1:0-200 GCF_001483705.2 Eufriesea mexicana | reverse complement strand
GGCTATGTTAGGTTCAGTCATCTAAGGTTAGGCTTCCTTCGACTCCTGTGCTATATACCACTCTTCGGTAGATTGCTACACTCCGCACTGCTCTGCTATACTCTTCTCGACACTGGGGATTCCAGAAGTAGTGGTCCCGGCATGTCATGTAGAGTTAGGTTACATTTGGCTGCGATACGCTTGGATACGTTAGGAGAGGT
>NW_017002223.1:0-200 GCF_001483705.2 Eufriesea mexicana | reverse complement strand
AATAGCAGTGTACAGCACAAAAGTCAAAGCTCTCCACTCGTAACACAACCATTCGAGACACAATCAAACGTATCACGACTATACCTAACGTGCCGAGACCACTATTGCTGACCACTCCAGAGCCAAGCAGAGAATACTAGAGCACAGTAGTGCGCAGAAGTCCGCCGCATTGCAGTGTATAGCACCAAAGTCGAAGATAT
>NW_017002222.1:0-200 GCF_001483705.2 Eufriesea mexicana | reverse complement strand
CGGTGTGTTTCTGCCCTCTACACTGCTCTACTATACTCTGCTCGATTCTGGGCATGCTACCAACGGCGGTCGCTGAGCGTTAAGTTGTGACAGTTTACGTTTGTGCATGTTACGATTGGTTAGGTTAGTAGAGGATTGCTTTGACTTCTGTGCTATACACTGGCATACGGCGGATTTCTGCACTCTGCGTTGCGCTAATA
>NW_017002221.1:0-200 GCF_001483705.2 Eufriesea mexicana | reverse complement strand
GGAATCTCTCCTCCTTATTCATGCTACAAAATTAGCTCACCACTATATTAGTCGAAAATGTCAGTAAAATTGATTTATCCAGTCAGTTTCTATAACATTCTAATGGCTATAGAATGCCAATAGTATCTTTCAACCTAATTTAGGCAACAAAACCAGCTCACCTCGATATTAGTCGAAAGTGTCAATAAAATTGAATTTTC
>NW_017002220.1:0-200 GCF_001483705.2 Eufriesea mexicana | reverse complement strand
ATCCATACGATCATCCATCGATCCATACAACCACCCATCCATATATCCATCCAACAATACATCCATCCATCCATACATCCGTACATACATGGATACATACTTCCATCCATGCAGACATCCATACATATACACATCCTTATATCCATACATCCATACGTTCGTACATCCATACATACATCCATACAAACATCCATACGTTC
>NW_017002219.1:0-200 GCF_001483705.2 Eufriesea mexicana | reverse complement strand
ATGGATGTAAGGATGGATGTTTGTATGGATGCATGTATGGATGTAAGCATGGATGTATGCATGAATGTGTGTAAGAATTTGTGTGTGAATGAATGCATGGATGGATGGACGGATGCGAGTATGGTTCGATCGATGCTTGGATGCGTGCTTGTATGGATAGATGGGTGTATGGTTCGATGGATGTATGGATGGGTAGATGT
>NW_017002218.1:0-200 GCF_001483705.2 Eufriesea mexicana | reverse complement strand
AGTATGGTAGAGCATTGCAGAGAGCGGAGATCCTCAGAATAGCAGTGTACAGCACAAAAGTCACAGGAACCCTAATCAAACCTCCAAACATATACCGACGAGCCGAAACCTAAATCTAACTAACGTGCGGAGGTAATGATTACAGGCCGCCCCAGAGCCAAGCAGAACATACTAGAGCAAAGTAGAGCGCAGAAATCCCC
>NW_017002217.1:0-200 GCF_001483705.2 Eufriesea mexicana | reverse complement strand
GACCTCCTTGTCCCTGTGGAGTCCAACAACAACGGTCACGTCGTGTTAGGTTGGGTTATGATCATTTTGGTTGGGCTGCGCTCAGCCAGGTTAAGAGAGGCATCTTTGACTTTTACGTTATACACATCTATTCGGTTGATGTCTGCGCTCCACATTGCTCTAATATCTGCTGCGTGGCTTTGGGGTCGCCAGTAATAGTG
>NW_017002216.1:0-200 GCF_001483705.2 Eufriesea mexicana | reverse complement strand
GGTCAGGTCAGGTCAGATCAGTCAGGTAAGGTCAGCCTAGGACACGTCAGGTCAGGGTAGGTCGGGTCAGGTCAGGTTAGGTCAGTTCAGGTCAGGTTCGGTAAGGTCAGGCCGGGCCAGATCATGTCTGGTCAGGCCAGGTCAGTTCAGGTCGGTTCACTTCAGATCAGATCATGTCATGTCAGGTCACATCAGGTCAG
>NW_017002215.1:0-200 GCF_001483705.2 Eufriesea mexicana | reverse complement strand
CTAACCTAAATTAACCTAACTTAAACTAATCAATCTTTATGAAGCTCAACAGAACCTGCCACGGCCAATATTGCTTGCCTCCACAGAGCCATGCTGAAAACACAGGATCGCAGTACAGCGCAGCAATCTACCGCATTGCAGTGTATAGCGCAAAGGTCAAGGTTATCCAATCCTAACCTAACCAAACTTAACATAGCCAA
>NW_017002214.1:0-200 GCF_001483705.2 Eufriesea mexicana | reverse complement strand
GATCTCGTGGATCGTTAAAATTTCCGATATTCTGCCGCTTTTTTCATTAGAAATACGTGGAAACTAAAAACGAATCCTAGTGTAAATTCCGACCGACCAGTCTCGAGCAATCCGATCGATCCGAATATCGATCTTCCCTGTCGAGACAAAGTGAACGAATTGCACCGGGAACATCTGCCGTTCGATGACCATTACCCTTC
>NW_017002213.1:0-200 GCF_001483705.2 Eufriesea mexicana | reverse complement strand
ATAATATTTATAATTCTAGTGTATAAAATATTTTCATTTCCTGTGTGTTATGTGTAAAAATACGTAAGTACATGTCCAAAGAATTGCCATTTCTTTTAACGAAAGGAATCACCACTTTTCTCTCCGATTAAGGAAAGGAGAAAAGAATACACGTAAGTACATAACAATATAATTTTATATTTCAAATGATGGAACGTAAG
>NW_017002212.1:0-200 GCF_001483705.2 Eufriesea mexicana | reverse complement strand
TTAATTTTAGAAAGTTTAATGTCAAAACGATTATTACTATTTAAATTTAATCATTCATCATTAAAATGATTAATAAACTATCATCCTTTAGATTACTCATTTAATGAATGTAGAATTTTAATTTTGAATAAAATTTGTAATCACGTATGTTGCCGGAGGTATTTGTGATTAACGGTACCTACAGTTATAATAGCTGTCGT
>NW_017002211.1:0-200 GCF_001483705.2 Eufriesea mexicana | reverse complement strand
AGTATTATGGCGTTCCAGAATTGCTATAAAGCCGATACCGTCGTTGAGCAATCCAATCCGAGGACTGCAGTGCTATATTGGTGGATGTACTAAGGACCGTATTGTCAGATTTAAATATCGCTAGCTCTAACCGCTCCATACATTGAACATCCGTGAATTGTTTTGCTATTAGCATCAACTGTGGACAAATGATACAACTT
>NW_017002210.1:0-200 GCF_001483705.2 Eufriesea mexicana | reverse complement strand
CTAACCTAACCTAACATAACATATCCTAACCTTACCTGGCCTGACCGGACCTGACATTAGCTGCACTGACCTGACCTGACCTGACATTCCCCGGCCTGACCTGACATCACCTGACACGGCCTGGAATGGCCTGACCAGCCGTGACGTGACCGGAACTGACCCGCCTTGACCAGACCTGACACGTCCTGACCCGACCTGAG
>NW_017002209.1:0-200 GCF_001483705.2 Eufriesea mexicana | reverse complement strand
TGGCGTACTATAGCCATTGCAATGCTATATAATCTGGCTGGAAAATTCAATTCTATTGACATATTAGACTAACATCGTGGTGAGCTAATTTTCCCCTACAAATAAGAAGCAAAGATTTTATTGGCGTGCTATAGCCATTGCAGAGCTGTAGAATACGCCTGGAATATCCTATTTCATAGGCATTTTCGCACTAATAACGT
>NW_017002208.1:0-200 GCF_001483705.2 Eufriesea mexicana | reverse complement strand
TCTATTGGAGGGCTATAGCCACTGTAATGCTGTAGAATCTGCCTGGAAGATTCAATTTCATTGTCATTTTCGACTAATATCCTGGTGAGCTAACTTTCTTGCATAAATGAGGGGGAAAGATACTATTGGCGTACCACAGTCTTGGCAATGCTCTAGAACCTGCATGGAAAATTCAATTTTATTGTCATTTTCGACTAATA
>NW_017002207.1:0-200 GCF_001483705.2 Eufriesea mexicana | reverse complement strand
AGATATCCGCGGACAGCAGTGTATAACACAAAGGTCCATGCTATCATATCCCAACCTAACAAAACGTAACCTCACCAAATCAAACGCGCCGCGGCCGCTCTGTCTGTAATTCCCAGAGTAAGAGGAGGGAATATTAAATAACAGTAGATCGCAGAAATTCACCGAATGGTAGTGTATAGCAAAAAAGTCAAAGCGAACCT
>NW_017002206.1:0-200 GCF_001483705.2 Eufriesea mexicana | reverse complement strand
ACTTTACTGTTCTTTTCATTTTAAATTAAAATTGGACTGAAAAATCGAAATATTTCTTCGAAATATTTTTTGATATATCGTCTTCGTGGTAATAGAAGAGTTAAAATACTTCTAATGTATTTATATATGAAAGTATCTATTGCTTAAATTTATAGATATAAAAATAAAGAAAATTTTAATTCAGATAAATTAATAATAAA
>NW_017002205.1:0-200 GCF_001483705.2 Eufriesea mexicana | reverse complement strand
GTACATCCAGAAATTCGTACATCCATACTCCCATACATCCATACATCCATCGTACCATACATCAATCCATCCATACTAGCACTCATCCATACATCAGGCAATCCATACATGTATCCGTCCATACATTCATACATCCGCATATCCGTAAGTCCATACATCCATACATCCATACAACCATACATACATCCATACATACATCT
>NW_017002204.1:0-200 GCF_001483705.2 Eufriesea mexicana | reverse complement strand
AGTACAGCCATCTGCTTGCCAGAGAATAGGTATATTCATATTCTATAACCTGTTATAGCTGGGCGAATAGATCGCCTAAAGCCTTCAATCCAATGGCAAGTACAGCCATCTACTTTCCAGAAAATAGGTCAATTCATAATCAATAACCTGTTATAGAATGGAGAATAGATCGCCTAGCGCCTTCAAACAATGGCAAGTAC
>NW_017002203.1:0-200 GCF_001483705.2 Eufriesea mexicana | reverse complement strand
AGATGCATGTATGGCTAGATGTATGGATGTATGTACTGATGTATGAATGTATGGATGTATGTAAGGGCGGATCTATGTATGGATAGATGTATGGACCGATGGATGCATGGTTGGGTGCTTGTATGGATCGATGGATATATGGTTCGATGGATGTTTGGATGGGTGGATGTATGGATGGATGGATGTGTAGAAATGTGGAC
>NW_017002202.1:0-200 GCF_001483705.2 Eufriesea mexicana | reverse complement strand
TTCACTAGGCTTGGCTAGGGTAGTTCCGACTCTTGTGCTATACACTGCCATTCGGACGATTCCTGCGTCCTACATTACTCTGATATACAATGCTTAGCTCTCTAGAGGCCAGCAATAGCTTTCGTGGCACGTAAGTATGGGTTACGTTGCGACAGCTTACGTTACGTTTGGTTAGGTTAGGATAGGGTAAATTTGACTCT
>NW_017002201.1:0-200 GCF_001483705.2 Eufriesea mexicana | reverse complement strand
CAACGCCCCTAAACCGCTATTGCTGACTTCCACGGAGCCAGCCAGAATATGGTAGAGCACAGTTGATCGTAGAAATCCCTCGCATCACAGTGTAAAGCACAAAAGTCAAATATATACAAGCCTAGTCCAAACAAATGTAACCTAATCAAGCGAAGTCTTACTAAATACAACGAGCCGCCACCACTATTGTTGGACACCAC
>NW_017002200.1:0-200 GCF_001483705.2 Eufriesea mexicana | reverse complement strand
TAGGTAATGTTAGGATACGAGAGCTTTGTCTTTTTTGCCATACACCGACATTCTGTGGGTTTCAGCACTCTGCATAGCCCTACTATGCTCTGCTTGACTCTTGGGAGGCTTGCAATAGTGGTCTCTGCACGTTAAGCTGAGTTAAGCTACGTTCGGTTGTGTTACGTATGGTTATGTCAGGATAGGGTGACTTCGACTAT
>NW_017002199.1:0-200 GCF_001483705.2 Eufriesea mexicana | reverse complement strand
TCCTAACCTAACCAATCGTAGCAGAACCGAACGTAATCTAACTCAGCCTAACTTGCCGCGACCTGTATGGCTGGCCTGCACATGGTGATGCAGAGCATATTAGAGGAGAGTAGAGCGCAGAAAGCAGTAGAATCGCAGTGTATAGCAGGAACGTCGAGCTTATCCAAACCCAACCTGAGCTAACATAACATAAGCAAACG
>NW_017002198.1:0-200 GCF_001483705.2 Eufriesea mexicana | reverse complement strand
ATCATCTGGTCCGCCCTCCATACCCATGGGGCAATCATTACGAATAAATGCCGCGCACTCGAGGTAGGTGGTGTGTTGTATCTGTCCGAGCCCCGGCCGTTCAATCCCGTTGCTTTCGCACTGGCACCGAGATAGGCAACCTGCATCACGGTACACGTTAAAGGTCCCGCGTACAGCAATATCACAAGAAGGGAATATGC
>NW_017002197.1:0-200 GCF_001483705.2 Eufriesea mexicana | reverse complement strand
TGGCCACCAGAGTGTCGGGCAGAGTATGGTAGAGCAGTGTAGAGAGTAGAAATCCAACGAAGACATGTGTATGGCGCAAATGTCAAGGATAATCTGACCAAACAAAACCTAACCTGACACAACCAAGCTTAACATTGCAAAGCCTAACGTGACGCGACCACTATTGCTGGCGGGCCAGAGTCAAGCAGCTTGCGGAATAG
>NW_017002196.1:0-200 GCF_001483705.2 Eufriesea mexicana | reverse complement strand
TGCTCACCATGATATTAGTCAAAAATGTCAGTAAATCCGAACTTTTCATTCAGATTCTGCAGCATTGCAATGGCAACTGCAGACCAAATGACTCTTTCCTCCTTATTTAAGCATGAAATCATGCTAACCACGATATTAGTCGAAAATGTCAATAAGATTGTACTTTCCAGTCAGAATCTATTGCATTGAAATGACTATAG
>NW_017002195.1:0-200 GCF_001483705.2 Eufriesea mexicana | reverse complement strand
AAGTATGGATGTGGGCATGTATGGATGAATGCATGTATGGATGGATGGATGTATGGTTGGATGGATTTATGGATTGGTGTATGGGTGGATATATGTAAGGATGTATGCATGGATGTACGTATGAATGCATTAACGGTCGTATCTATGGACGTATTTATGGATGAGCGTATGTGTGTATACGTGGATGTACGGATGTATGT
>NW_017002194.1:0-200 GCF_001483705.2 Eufriesea mexicana | reverse complement strand
TAAATAAGGAGGAAAGATTCTATTTGCGTGCTATAGGCTTTGCAATGCTATAGAATCTGGCTGTAAAGTTCAATATTATTGACAGTTTCGACTATTATCGTGGTGTGATAGCTTTCTTGAATAAATAAGCAGGGTACATTCTATTGGCGAGCTATAGCCGCTGCAATGCTACAGAATCTGGACGGAAAATTCAATTTTAT
>NW_017002193.1:0-200 GCF_001483705.2 Eufriesea mexicana | reverse complement strand
TTATTTCAATTTTGCTGCCATTTTCGACTAATATCGTGGTGAGCTAACTTTCTTGCTTAAATACGGCGGAAACATTCTGTTCGCTTGCTGTAGGCATTGCAACGCTATAGAATCTAGAAGGCAAACTAAATTTTATAGACATTTTCGACCAATATCGTGGTGAGCTATGTTCCTTGCATAAGCAAGGAGGAAAGATACTT
>NW_017002192.1:0-200 GCF_001483705.2 Eufriesea mexicana | reverse complement strand
TATAACCGCTAATTAGAAGATACTTTGAAATAAAAAGTGCCCCATTGAACAATTAAAATTTTTTATTAGAACATCAAAAATATATTAGGATAAATCTTGCATCTAGCGGTGCACTCTCGTTTCCCGAGAGAAACATTTGACTTCGACGTGGCAGTCAAAGGGTTAATAAGATTGCTATAGAAAACTGTTTTCCTTGCATT
>NW_017002191.1:0-200 GCF_001483705.2 Eufriesea mexicana | reverse complement strand
ATGTATGTACGTATGTATGGCTGAATGGATTGCTGGATGGATGTATGGATGGATAGATGTATGAATGTATGGATGGATGGATTTATGAAAGTGTGGATGTATGAATGAGTGGATGGATGGATATATGGAAGGATAGATGTATGCATGTATGGATCTATGGATGAATGTATTTGTAGACGTATGGATGTAATAATTTATGG
>NW_017002190.1:0-200 GCF_001483705.2 Eufriesea mexicana | reverse complement strand
ATGTATGGGCAGTTGGACAGGAGGATGTATGCGTGGCTGTAGGGATGTGTGGTTGTATGGATGGATGTTCGGATTTATGGATGTATGCATTTATGATGTACGTATGGACGTTGGTATGAGTGTATGTATGTGTGTGGGTATGGTTGTATGCATGGATGTATGGATGGACGAGTGGATGGAAGTATGGATCGTTGTACGTT
>NW_017002189.1:0-200 GCF_001483705.2 Eufriesea mexicana | reverse complement strand
GTACAATGCAATTCGTTGCATTTCTGCGCTCTATTGCGATCTAATATACTCTGCTTGGCTATGAGGAGGCCAGCTGCAGTTGTCTCGAAGCCTTAGGCAGGGTTACGTTGCGCTTGCATATGTCACGTTTGGTATTGTTGGGACAGTGTTGCTTTGACTTTTGTGCTACACACCGGTGTAGTGTGAATTTCTGCGCTCTA
>NW_017002188.1:0-200 GCF_001483705.2 Eufriesea mexicana | reverse complement strand
TGCGACGGCTATAGAAAGTGAATTGAATCTTTGCTCGTTATTTATGCATGAAAGATAGCTCACAATGATGTTAGCCGGAAATGTCGATAAAATTAAGTTTTTCAGCCACATTCTAACACATTGCAATGCCTACAGCGCGCCAATAGAATCTTTCCTTCTTGTTTATGCAAGAAAGTTAGCTCACCACGATATTAGTCGAA
>NW_017002187.1:0-200 GCF_001483705.2 Eufriesea mexicana | reverse complement strand
TATGCAAGGAGGTCAGCTCACCACGATATTGTCCGAAAATGTCAAGGAAATTGAATTTTCCAGCCAGATTATATAGCACTGCAACGGGAATAGCGCGCAAATAGGAACTTTCCTCCTTATTTATGCAAGGAAGTTAGCTGACCCCGATATTAGCCGCAACTGTGTATATAATTATATCTTCCAGCCAGATACTATGGCAT
>NW_017002186.1:0-200 GCF_001483705.2 Eufriesea mexicana | reverse complement strand
AGTTTCTCATGCTAAATCCCACAAAAATCATTTGTACTCGCATTAGACTGAAATTAAATGGAGTGTATCATAACGCGCACGAAATTTGAATAAATCCTAAAAATGCACGAAATTTTGTTTTGAGTAGAATGAGTATGTAAGTTGCCAATTAAAATTCAATAATAACAGTATGCTCGGCTGCTCGTAAATAAACAATAGTG
>NW_017002185.1:0-200 GCF_001483705.2 Eufriesea mexicana | reverse complement strand
GTTAAACGACCAGATCTCTGTCTGCATAGGATTCGACTAGCACTAATCCTCCATATCGAACTCGTATTTCCAAGAACTCGCGTAGCTTCGCTGTTTCGTCGACTTTCGCGGAAAGCACAGGTAAATCATCGCTGAAGTAGAGGGAAAAGTCCACTCTCTCCTTGGCAAAGAGATTTACAGCGCAGAGATAGCGTTTTACT
>NW_017002184.1:0-200 GCF_001483705.2 Eufriesea mexicana | reverse complement strand
TGGTGAGCAAACTTTCTTGCATAAATAAGGAGGAAAGATTCTATCGGCGTGCTATAGCCATTGAAATGCTGTAGAATCTGGCTGGAAAATCCAATTCTATTGACATTTTAGCTAATATTGTAGTGAGCTAACGTTCATCCATATTTAGGAGGAAAGACTCTGTTGGCGTGCTATAGCTATAGCTATGATACAGAATCAGG
>NW_017002183.1:0-200 GCF_001483705.2 Eufriesea mexicana | reverse complement strand
CAATATATTCACTCATATTCATCGTACCCCTTAAAATTACTAAAATCTGTGCACGTTATGGTTTGGTGCCCACTGAAGATCGGTAGTTCTAGTGATAAAATTCTTCTCAGATACAGAAAATCCCATCCATTTTCTCGCCTCCATGTTCACCTCGTACCTTCATCCTAGTCCACTCGACGAATGTGGATACCTCGATCCCG
>NW_017002182.1:0-200 GCF_001483705.2 Eufriesea mexicana | reverse complement strand
TTACAGACCCTATTCGCCATTTTCGCGAGCACTGTATCGAAGAATCGAAAGCGAGAGTCTAGATCAGGTCCAACTACTTTCATAAGCTACAAAATTCCTTTAAATACGTTCTTTAGAGTCCCATTCAGAGCTATTGGCAGCTCCTTGCTTTGGCTTACGAATTATCTACGAATTTCAAGAACTACTGCTGTGTTGCTAAA
>NW_017002181.1:0-200 GCF_001483705.2 Eufriesea mexicana | reverse complement strand
ATTGCAATGGCTATAGCAGGCCAGTAGAAACTTTCCTCCTCTCTTATGCAAGAAAGGCAGCTCCCCACAATATTAGTCGAATCTGTCAATAAATTTGAACTTTACAGACAGAATCCAGAGCATTGCAATGGTTATACCATGCCAATATAATCTTTCCTCCTTGTTTATGTAAGAAAGCTAGCTCACCACGATATTAGTCG
>NW_017002180.1:0-200 GCF_001483705.2 Eufriesea mexicana | reverse complement strand
TGACTGATCTGAACTGACCTTACGTGACCTGACATTACCAGACCCGACCTGACCTGTCCTGACATTAACCGGCCATACCTGAACTGACCTGACCGGACATGGTCCTTCCTTGCCTGACCTTACCTGACTTGAGGTGGCCTGACATGACCAGACCTGACCTGACCTGATCTGACCTGACCTGACCTGTCCTGACTGATCTG
>NW_017002179.1:0-200 GCF_001483705.2 Eufriesea mexicana | reverse complement strand
CCATACAACCATACACGCGTACATCCAGAAATTCGTACATCCAAACGGCCATACATCCATACATCCATACATCCATACATGCATACATCCGTACATACTTACATACATACATGCATGCATACCCCCATACACTCATACATACACACATCCATATATACATTCGTAAATTCATCCATACATCCATTCATACAGCCATGCAT
>NW_017002178.1:0-200 GCF_001483705.2 Eufriesea mexicana | reverse complement strand
ATAAATAATGGTGGTCACATTATATGGTCCAACCGGTATATTATATGTTATATGTATAGTGAACAGTATTTTCGTTTTATTAATATATATTTTCATAAAGATAATATCCGACCCCTTGTGTGACGTCCAAATTAAAAAAATGTGGGTAGTTTAGTGCAAAAGCTCGACTCAGCGCAATTGCATAATCAAAATTCAAAATC
>NW_017002177.1:0-200 GCF_001483705.2 Eufriesea mexicana | reverse complement strand
TACACTTGTTTTCAATATATATGAAGGATCTTATTTTCACGTTAAAATGTCTTTGCTATTTGTCAGTTGAATGTCCGTAACAATATTTTGTTTTAGCGTTGACGGGAGCGGAGATCGTCCTTTCTGTCTGTCCGAATCGTCGCGACTGGCGTTTGTGCCCTTCGGCCGGTTGGAAGCGATAAGACTGGGACCGTCCCTTT
>NW_017002176.1:0-200 GCF_001483705.2 Eufriesea mexicana | reverse complement strand
GCAGTCTATAGCACAAACGTGAATTCTATCCAATAATAACATATCCGAACGTAACATAAGTAAACGTAACCTAACTTAACTTAGCGTGCCGACACCACTATTACTGACCTCCTAAGAGCAAGGCAGAATATACTAGGGAACCCGGGGCCGCAGAAGTCAGCCGCACTGAAGTGCAAACCACAGAAGCCGAAGATACCCTA
>NW_017002175.1:0-200 GCF_001483705.2 Eufriesea mexicana | reverse complement strand
GACAGACCTATAATTTAATTGTACATATTTTCACGTGCATGGACAAGACAGACTGTGCCAGTTCTTCTCTGTACTCCTACCTCAAAAATAACCAACCAATTAAACACTCTCAGGCAAATCAGTCCTTACCAAACCCACTTCCTATCCTCAAACTGATCTTCTACCTTCAATAAAGAAGCAGATCCAAAAATAGGCACTCT
>NW_017002174.1:0-200 GCF_001483705.2 Eufriesea mexicana | reverse complement strand
TGCGACGGCTATAGCACGCCAATTGAATCTTTCCTCCGTGTTTATACAATAAAGTTGGCTCACTACGATATTAGTCGAAAATATCAATAAAATTGAGTTTTCCAGGAAGATTATATAGCTTTGCAATGCCTATATCTCGCCAATAGAACCTTTCCTCCTTATTTATGCAAGAAAGTTAACTCACAGTGATATTAGTAGAA
>NW_017002173.1:0-200 GCF_001483705.2 Eufriesea mexicana | reverse complement strand
GGGAAAGCTTTGACTTTAGTGCTATACTCTCCTACTAGGAGGACGTCTGCGCCCTACTGTGCTGTAACATTTTTAGCTTTGCCCTGGGAAGGCCAGCTATACTTGACTCGGCACGTTACGCTTGGTGAGGTTACGTTCGGTTAGGTTGGCTTAGACAAAGTCTGGTTAGGATAGCTTTAACTTTTGTGCTGTGCACTGCT
>NW_017002172.1:0-200 GCF_001483705.2 Eufriesea mexicana | reverse complement strand
TATCCCCCTTATTTATGCAAGAAAGTTAGCACACACTGATATTAGTCGAAAATGTCAATGGAGCAGTATTTTCGAGCCAGATTCTATAGCATTGCAACGGCTATGGCGCGCAAATAGAACCCGTCCTGCTTATTTACGCAAGAAAGGTAGCTCACCACGATATTAGTCGAAAATGTCAATAAAATTGGATTTTCAATCCA
>NW_017002171.1:0-200 GCF_001483705.2 Eufriesea mexicana | reverse complement strand
CACCGCGGCACACTCCGCGACGCGAGTCCCCGGCGACGAGCACCCACGCACCACACGCACAGAATTGCACTAACTCACGCGCCAGAAAACGTACTTTTCCGCCGAAAATACCTCCCAATAGTAGGAGCATCGTGAAAGCGTCCGACTTGATCGACATTCGGCGCGGCATTCCCAACCAAACGCAACCTATACTAACCCAG
>NW_017002170.1:0-200 GCF_001483705.2 Eufriesea mexicana | reverse complement strand
GACCGTACACTGTTGTTCGTGGATTTCTGTTATCCACTTTGCTGTGCTACACTCTGCTTGGACAAGGGGAGGCCAGGAGCAGTGGTCGCGGAACGCCATGTTCGGTTATGTTGTGTTTGGTTAGGTTAGGTTAGGTTAGGTTATGATGGGATGTCTCCGGCTTTTGTGCTATACCCTTCATTGCGGAGGATTTCTGCGCT
>NW_017002169.1:0-200 GCF_001483705.2 Eufriesea mexicana | reverse complement strand
CTAAAACCCCCACGATGGCCTGTCCTTCGCATTACTGGGCGCCCTGCACTTCGCGGCGACGCAGTTGCCAGGACGCCCCCGGGAAGCAACCGTAGCGTCCGCCGAGGCCACCGGTCCAGGCCGCGCGCGCAGGCCGTCGGTGGAGCTCGCTTGCTCAGGCGCGCGGGCAGTAGCATCCCGCCCGGCCGCCACGGGGAGCG
>NW_017002168.1:0-200 GCF_001483705.2 Eufriesea mexicana | reverse complement strand
TAACTTGCCGCCACCACTATTGCTGGCCTGCACAGTGCCCAGCAGAACATATTAGAGGACAGTTGGGCGCAAAAGACCATGGAATCGCAGTGTACGGCAGAAAAGTCGCTGATACCCAAACCTATCCCAAACTATCGTAATCTAACCTAACGTAGCCAGACAAAACGTATCGTGCCACGACCACTATTGCTGGCTTCCCC
>NW_017002167.1:0-200 GCF_001483705.2 Eufriesea mexicana | reverse complement strand
GGAGGGCTACGCAACTTAATTTCGTTATATAGAACAATTTTTCCATTTACTTCTAGAAAATATCGATCGGTTTACAATTTGCTTTTGTTGGCAATAGCCAATTCGCGATTTCTTTCGGTATCCCACAGTACCAACACACAAGATCGACAGTTATACCACACACTGCTCGACTTCGCAAAATTCAAAGCGGAATAGATGAA
>NW_017002166.1:0-200 GCF_001483705.2 Eufriesea mexicana | reverse complement strand
ATAACAAAAGGTCAGTGGTGACAAGACCATACCCGACCAAGCCAAACGTAGGCAAACGTTGCCTAACTCAACATAAGGTGACGAGAACACCAGCGTTGGCCTCGCCACAGTCGAGCTGAACCATTTAGAAGACAGCCATGCGCAGAAACCCACAGAATCGCAGGGTATTGAACAAAAATCACAGCTACCGGAGCCTAACC
>NW_017002165.1:0-200 GCF_001483705.2 Eufriesea mexicana | reverse complement strand
TCTATAGCATTGCAATGGATATAGCTTGCCAATATAATCTTTCCTCCTTGCTTATGCAAGAAATTTAGCTCACCGCGATATTAGTCGAAAATGTCAATACAATTGAAATTTCCAGCCAGATTCTACTGCATTGCAATGCCTATAGCACGCCAATAGAACCCACCCTGCTTATTTAGGCAAGAAAGATTGCTCACCACGAT
>NW_017002164.1:0-200 GCF_001483705.2 Eufriesea mexicana | reverse complement strand
CTACTGTGCCCTGATATGTTTTGCTTGGCTCCGGAGAGGCCAGTATCAATGCTCTCGGCCCGTAACGTTTATTTATTCTAGGTTCGGTTCGGTTGGGTTAGGTCGGGCTAGGTAAGAATATTTTTAACTGTTGTACCTTCTTCTGCAATTTGGTGGCTTTCTGCGTTCTACAATGCTCCAGTATGTGCTGTTTGCTTCAG
>NW_017002163.1:0-200 GCF_001483705.2 Eufriesea mexicana | reverse complement strand
CTTGCATCCTTACTTGAAGACTCTCTTTTCATGCACAGGCTTTCTGTCTCGATCACTCGATAGGGTCATAGATATCCTGTCAAAAGGATTCTTTCGCGCTATCGTTTGTTCTTTCTCCCGCATTCTAGATGTGGCCCTGAACGGCCGAGTCGAACACGATGCTGCTGTTTATTATTCCTTGCTTTTCGAGAAACGGACCA
>NW_017002162.1:0-200 GCF_001483705.2 Eufriesea mexicana | reverse complement strand
CCTTCTGCTTGCCTCCCTGCAGGCCAGCAATGGCTGTCTCGTCGTGTTAGGTAGGGTTAAGCTTCGTTTAGTTGTGCTAGGTTTGGCTAGGATAGGATATGCAGCTTTGACTTTAGTGCTATACACTGCAATGCGGAGGATTTCTGCGCTCTGCTGTGCCCTTCCATGCCCTGCCCGACTCCGCGGAGGTGGACAATAGT
>NW_017002161.1:0-200 GCF_001483705.2 Eufriesea mexicana | reverse complement strand
AGCACTAAAGTCAAAGATAACAAGACCGAGCACGACATAATCCAACCTAACCGAACGTAATATAACCAAACCTAACGTGCCGAGACCGCTATCGCTGGAGCGCCAGAGCCGAGCAGGAAATATTGGAACAAAGCAGGACGCAGAAATCCACGGATAGCAGAGAATAGCACAAATGTCTGAAAAATCATATCCTATCCACA
>NW_017002160.1:0-200 GCF_001483705.2 Eufriesea mexicana | reverse complement strand
CTTGGCTCCGGGGATTCCAGCAATAGTCATCTTGGCACGTCCGGTTAGGTCAGGTTGCGTTTCATTATACTACGTTTGGAAAGGTTAGGATAAGATAGCTGATACTTTTGCGCCGTAACTGCTATTTTTCGGACTTTTTCGCACCACATTGCTCTACTTTGCTCTCCTCGACCCTGGGGAGGCCAGTAGTGGTGGCCGCT
>NW_017002159.1:0-200 GCF_001483705.2 Eufriesea mexicana | reverse complement strand
CCGTACGTCCATCCACCAATCCATCCATCCATCTATACATCCACACATACATCAAAACGTACATCAATACATACAATCATACATTCATTCATACATACATCCATACATTCCTCCTTAGATACATCCACACATACATGCATAAATACATCCATAAAAACGACCATATTTACATCCATGCATACATCCGTACATAAATCCAT
>NW_017002158.1:0-200 GCF_001483705.2 Eufriesea mexicana | reverse complement strand
ATTTATGCAAGGAAGTTTGTTCACCACGATATTAGTCGAAAATGTATATATGATTGATCTTTCAGGCCAGACTCTATTGCATATCAATGGCAATAGCACGCCAATAGAATCTATCTGCCTTATTTATGCCAGGAAGTTTGTTCACCACAGTATTAGTCGAAAATGATACTAAAATTCACCATTCCATTCAGATTCTATTG
>NW_017002157.1:0-200 GCF_001483705.2 Eufriesea mexicana | reverse complement strand
TGTAAATTGAAAAATAAGAATTAAATAGTGGTAACCATAAATAGATAAATTAATCTATAATTAATATTACACTATTCATTTTTTCTTTTTAAATATACACTGTAACTTATTAAAATATAATTAATAATATTATGTATTCGTTTATTCTGGTCCTAAAATATCAACATTTGCTGTTGTATCTTGAACATTACTATGAGCTA
>NW_017002156.1:0-200 GCF_001483705.2 Eufriesea mexicana | reverse complement strand
GAACTATTCACGAAGCTATTACAGATTATTGATTCTGAATAAACCTATCCTTTGGCAAGTAGCCGGCTGTACTTGCCATTTATTTGGAGGCGGTAGGCGATCTAGTCACCAAGCTATAACAGGTTATAGATTTTGGGTAGACCTATGCTCTGGCAAGTAGGTGGCTGTACTTGCCATTGGATTCAAGGCGTTGGGGGATC
>NW_017002155.1:0-200 GCF_001483705.2 Eufriesea mexicana | reverse complement strand
GGTCAGGCCAGGTCAGGCCATGTCAGGTCTGGTCAGGTCAGGTCAGCTCAGGTCAGATCTGTCAGGACAGGTCAGGTCAGGTCAGGTCAGGTCAGCTCAGGTCAGGTCAGGTCAGATCAGGTCAGGCCAGGTCAGGGCATGTCAGGTCATGTCAAGTCTGGTACGGTCAGGCCAGGCCAGATCATGTCTGGCCAGGTCAG
>NW_017002154.1:0-200 GCF_001483705.2 Eufriesea mexicana | reverse complement strand
CAACCTCACTTCGAATCCCCACCCCTCGTGCACAACGAAAATTTAGATGTTACACTACCGAAGTCGAACTGACAAATGAGTTCTGCTGCGTTGCATCGCCCCTTATATACCCTCCGATCGGCCGAGTCCCCCCACCTCGATCGAAAATTTTGTAACTTCCCCGGTTTTATTAATCATTATTTTTCCGCTGTAATAGCCAA
>NW_017002153.1:0-200 GCF_001483705.2 Eufriesea mexicana | reverse complement strand
TTCCACCGAATATCATGATGTAACACGAAAGATGCAGCTGTCAAAGCCTACCCAAGAAAAACGAATCCCAGCCAAATTTAGCACAACTCAGCCTAACTCGACGACACCACCATTCCTGGCATCCCCAGGGCGAAGCCGATTTTATTATATCACAATAGAGCGCAGAAATCAACCGAAGAGCAGTGTACAGCATGGAAGTC
>NW_017002152.1:0-200 GCF_001483705.2 Eufriesea mexicana | reverse complement strand
CGGAAAAGTCTAAGCTTCCCATGCCTAACCCAAACCAATGAGACATAGCTAAACATAGCCTAACCGAACGAAACCTAACTCAACCCATTGTGCCACGACCGCTACTGCTGACCTCCCCAGAGTCGAGCAGAGTATACTAGAGCAATTAGGATCGCCGAAATCCACCGAATAGCAGTGTGAAGCACAAAAGTCAAAGATAT
>NW_017002151.1:0-200 GCF_001483705.2 Eufriesea mexicana | reverse complement strand
CATCACGGGAGCTGAGCAGACTATAGTAGCGCAGTGTAGAGCACGGAAAACAACCGAAGTACAGTGCATAGCACAAAAGTCTAAGTTATCCAATCCTACCCTAAGCAAGCGCAACGCAAACAAACGCATCAAAGCGTAGCCTAACTTGCCGAGAACACTACTGCTGGCCTCCACATAGCCAAGCAGAATATATTGGAGTA
>NW_017002150.1:0-200 GCF_001483705.2 Eufriesea mexicana | reverse complement strand
ACGAAGGCATGGATAGAATTTCAGCGACTCTTGCGCCATACTCTGCTATTCGGTGGATTTCTGTGCTCTGCATTGCTCGACTGTACTCTGCTTGGCTCTGGGAATGCCAGCAGCAATGTTCGCGACTCGCCTTTTCCTTACGCTAAGTTTGGTTATGTTAAGTTAGGACAGGTTATGTTAGGGTATCTTCGACCTTTGTG
>NW_017002149.1:0-200 GCF_001483705.2 Eufriesea mexicana | reverse complement strand
AATAGACTTATTCTATGGTAAGTAGATGGCTATACCTACCATTAGATTGAGAAAGTTAGATGACCTATTCATCGAGTTATAACAGGTTATGAACTTTTAATTGACATATTCTATGGTAAGTAGGTGGCTATACCTACCATTGCATTGAGAACGTTAGGTAATCTATTCATCAAATTACAGCAGGTTATAAATTTTGAATA
>NW_017002148.1:0-200 GCF_001483705.2 Eufriesea mexicana | reverse complement strand
CAATTGAATTTTACAGGACGATTCTACAGCTTTGCAATGTCTATGGCACGCCAGTAGAATCTCTCCTACTTATTTATGCAAGAAAGCCAGCTCACCACGATATTTGTCGAGACTGTCAATAAAATTGAATTTTCCAACCTGATTCCATTGTATCGAAATGGCTATAGCACGCCAATAGATTCGTTCCACCTTGTTTATGC
>NW_017002147.1:0-200 GCF_001483705.2 Eufriesea mexicana | reverse complement strand
GTATGGATGTGTGGAAGTGTGGATGTATGGATGGACGGATGTATGGATGGATGGATGTATGAAAGGGTGGATGTATTTTTGTATGGACGTTTGTATGTATGGATGTATGAATGTATGGCCGTGTTTGCGTTATGGTCGTACGGATGTATGTATGCATGGATGTATGGATGTAAGAATATATGGATGCACGGAGGCATGGA
>NW_017002146.1:0-200 GCF_001483705.2 Eufriesea mexicana | reverse complement strand
TGCTTTACTATACTCAGATCGTCTCTGTGGAAGCCAGCATTGGATGCCGTGGCACATTTGTTTCAGTTATATTGAGTTCGGTTTGGTTAGGTTAGGTTCGGTTTGATTATGATAGCTTTGACTTTCGTGCTATATAAAATGTTATCCGGTGGATTCCTGTAATCTACTGTGCTCTGGGGTCGTGGCACGTTACGTTGGGT
>NW_017002145.1:0-200 GCF_001483705.2 Eufriesea mexicana | reverse complement strand
GCAATGATATAGTTTGTGGCTGGAAAATACAATTTTGTTGCCATTTTCGACAAATATCGTGGTCAGCTAGCTTTCTTGCATAAAAACGGGGTAAGATACAATTGGCGAGATGTAGCCACTGCAATGCTATAGAATGAGGCTGAAAAACTCAATTTTATTGACATTTCCGGCTAATATTGTGGTGAGCTAACTTTCTTGCA
>NW_017002144.1:0-200 GCF_001483705.2 Eufriesea mexicana | reverse complement strand
CAAAGACTTTTGCGCCATAACCTGCTTTCCGCGGATAACTGCAGCCTACTGCGTTGCAGTGCCATCTGCTTGGCTATGGCGAGGCCAGAATTAGAGGTCTTGGGACGTAAGCTTGTGTTATGTGATGTTTGATTAGATTAGGTTTTGTCAAGCTCGGTCTGGTTATCTCTGACTTTCGTGATTTACACTGCTATGCGTAG
>NW_017002143.1:0-200 GCF_001483705.2 Eufriesea mexicana | reverse complement strand
TGCGCTCTACTGTGCTCTACCTTACTCTGCTTGCCTCTGGGGCGCTAGGAATAGTAGGCGTTGCACGTTAGGTTGGGCTATGTTACGTTTGGTTATGTTATGTTTGGTTAGTCTTGTTCTGGATATCCTTGGCTTTGTGCTATACACTGCTATTCGGTTCATTTCTGCACTCTACTGCGCTCTAGTATGTTCTGCTTGGC
>NW_017002142.1:0-200 GCF_001483705.2 Eufriesea mexicana | reverse complement strand
GTGACCTGACATGACATGATCTGATCTGAAGTGATCAGACCTGAAATGACCTGACCTGACCAGGCATGATCTGGCCTGCCCTGACCTTACCGGACCTGACCTGCACTGACCTAACCTGTCCTGACCCGACCCAACCAGACCTGGACTGTCCTGGGCTGACCTTACCTGACTGATCTGACCTGACCTGACCTGACCTGACC
>NW_017002141.1:0-200 GCF_001483705.2 Eufriesea mexicana | reverse complement strand
AATGGTAGTCTCGCCAAGTTATGATGTGATACGCTACGTTTGGTTAGGTTATGATAGCTATGGCTAGGTTGGGGTAGTTTCGACTTTTCTGCTATACACTGAGATTCTAAGGATTTCTGTGCTCTACTCCCCTCTGATATACTCTGCTTGGCTCCTTCGAGGCCAGCAATACTGGCCGCGGCACGTTAGGATGAGTTAGA
>NW_017002140.1:0-200 GCF_001483705.2 Eufriesea mexicana | reverse complement strand
ATATGTGCTATACGCTACTATTCGGTGGATTTCTGCGCTGGACTGTGCTCCAGTATATTCTGCCTTGCCTTGTGGAGGCTAGCAATAGAGGACGTGGCACGTGTGTTTCAGCTATGCTACGTAAGCTTTGCTTACGATAGGATAAGTTCGATTAGGGTGGCTTGTACTTTTGTGCTATACACTGCTATTCTGTGGACTTC
>NW_017002139.1:0-200 GCF_001483705.2 Eufriesea mexicana | reverse complement strand
CAATTTCTATATCACGCCAATAGTACTTATCGTTCTTATTTATGCAAGAAAGATAGGTCAACATGATATTAGTTGAAAATAGCAATAAAATTGTATTCTCCAGCCAGATTCTATGGGATTGCAATGACTATAGTACGCGTGTAGAATCTTTCCTCCTTATGTATGCAAGAAGGATAGGTCACCACAATATTAGACGAAAA
>NW_017002138.1:0-200 GCF_001483705.2 Eufriesea mexicana | reverse complement strand
ATCTGGCTGGAAAATTCAGATTTATTAACATTTTGACTAATATCGTGGTGAGCTAACTTTATTCCATAAACAAGGAGGAAAGATTCCATTGCCGTGATAAAGTCATAGCAATGCTGTAGAATCTGACTCGAAAATTAAATTTTTTTGACATTTTCGACTAATATCGTGGGGAGTTATCTTTCTTGCATGAATATTGAGGA
>NW_017002137.1:0-200 GCF_001483705.2 Eufriesea mexicana | reverse complement strand
AGGTCAGGTCAGGTCAGGTCATGACGGGTCAGTACCGTTCAGATCAGGTCAGGTTAGGCCATTACGTTTCGGGTCAGGTGAATTCAGGTCTGGAGAATTCAGGTCGTCCCAGGGCAGGTCAGGACAGGACAGGACAGGTCAGGTCAGTTCAGGTCAGGTCAGTTCATGTCAGGTCATGGCAGTTTTGTTCAGGACAGGTC
>NW_017002136.1:0-200 GCF_001483705.2 Eufriesea mexicana | reverse complement strand
GATATAGCACGCCAAAAGTATCTTTCCTCCTTACCAATGCAAGGAAGATAGCTCACCATGGTACTATTCGAAAATGTCAATAAAATTGCATTTTCCTTCCAGATTCTACAGCATTGCAATGCCTACACCATGCCAAGATAATCTTTCCTCCTTATTTATGCAAGCAAGTTATCTCACCACTATATTAGCCGGTAATGCCA
>NW_017002135.1:0-200 GCF_001483705.2 Eufriesea mexicana | reverse complement strand
CTATTGAAAATCTGTAGCGTGTTATAGCTCGGAGAATAGATCGCACAACGCCTTCAACCCAATCGCAAGTACAGCCACCTGGTTGACAGGGAATAGGTCTATTCAAAATCTATAACGTCTTATACCTTGGCGTATACATCGCCTAACGCCTCCAATTCAATGGCAAGTACAGCCATCTACTTGCCAGAGAATAGGTCTAT
>NW_017002134.1:0-200 GCF_001483705.2 Eufriesea mexicana | reverse complement strand
CGCAAAAGTCGAGGCTACCGTGTGCAAACTTAACCAACAGTAACATACGCAAACGCACCATAGTACAACCTAAGGAGCCATCACTGCCATTGCTGGCCTTCCCAGAGTCGAGCAGGGCATAGTAGAGTGCTGAGATCCAGCGAATGACAGTCTATCCCACTAAAGTCAATGCTATCCAAACCTAACCAAAACTAACGTAA
>NW_017002133.1:0-200 GCF_001483705.2 Eufriesea mexicana | reverse complement strand
ATTGCTGGCCCCGCCAGAGTCGGGCCGAACATATTAGAGGAGAGTAGAGCGTAGAAATCCATATTATCGCCGTCTATAGGGCGAAAGACATATCTATCCGAACTAGACCCATGCTATCGAAGCCTAACCGAACGTAACAT
Organism: Eufriesea mexicana; assembly: GCF_001483705.2. Classification (NCBI taxonomy): domain Eukaryota; kingdom Metazoa; phylum Arthropoda; class Insecta; order Hymenoptera; family Apidae; genus Eufriesea; species Eufriesea mexicana. The sequence goes on along the minus strand of NW_017002133.1, from coordinate 60 downwards.
AACTCAGCATGAAGTGCGCGGCCATTGCTCCTGGCCTCGACAGAGCCAAGCAGAATGCAG
>NW_017002132.1:0-200 GCF_001483705.2 Eufriesea mexicana | reverse complement strand
AGACCACAACTGCTGGCTCCCCAGATCCAAGCAGAATATATTAGTGACCAGCAGGGCGCAGATGTCCATCGCATTGCAGTGCACAGCACAAAAGTCAAACATAATCTAACCTAACATGACCACTCCTAACCTAACCGAACGTAGTGTAACTAAACATGTCGTGACGAGACCAATATTGCTGGCCTTCCCAGGGCCAGGCA
>NW_017002131.1:0-200 GCF_001483705.2 Eufriesea mexicana | reverse complement strand
AATTGCTTGTCGCGTTGGATGAATCTGAGGATGTTATTGGCGTTTCAATGTTAAAGATTTCTTCCATTGAGTTAGGAACCTTTGCCTGGGTTCGTGAGGCTTCGTATTCCTTACAGTGAAATAAGACGTGTCGGATGATCAAGAGATGTTGGCACTTGTCGCAGTAGAGTGGGGGTGTTTTTATCAGAAGATGTTCTTGA
>NW_017002130.1:0-200 GCF_001483705.2 Eufriesea mexicana | reverse complement strand
CATAGAATTGCAGTATCTATACCCCGCCAATAGATTTCTTCCTCCTTATTTATGCAAGAATGATAGCCCACCAGAGTATTAGGCGAAGATGTCAATGAAACTGAATTTTTGTGCCATACATTACAGCGTTGCAATGTCTATAGCACGCCAATATTCTTTCCTCATTATTTATGCAAGAAAGTTAGCTCGCCAGGATATTT
>NW_017002129.1:0-200 GCF_001483705.2 Eufriesea mexicana | reverse complement strand
ATTTTCGAATAATATTGTGGTGCGCCACTTTTCTTGAATAAATAACGAGGAAAGATATTTTTGACGTGCTAAAACCATTGCAATGATATAGAATGTGCCTGGCAGACACAATTTTATTTGCATTTTCGACTAATAAGGTGGTTAACTATCTTTCCTGCGTAACTATGGCGGAAAGATTCTATTGGCGTGCTATTGCTATC
>NW_017002128.1:0-200 GCF_001483705.2 Eufriesea mexicana | reverse complement strand
AAGGTTCTCTACTATATCTTGGTTGTCTCACGGGACGACAACAATGGTGTTCGCGGGACGTTAGTTTGACTTATGTTTCGTTTGGCTGTGTCAGGCTCGGTCGGGTTTGGCCAGCGTAGCTTAGACTTTTGTGCAATGCACTGCAATTCTGTGCCTTTTTGCGCTCTACTGTGCACTACTTTATTCTGCTTGGCACATGA
>NW_017002127.1:0-200 GCF_001483705.2 Eufriesea mexicana | reverse complement strand
ATGCATCTGTACATCAATACATCCGTCCGTCCATATATCCTGTCATCCACACATACAACTATCAATACATGCATCCATCCACACACCCATACATCAATACGTCCATACATCCATATATCCACGCATATATACACCCGTACATCCATACATTCGTGCATACATCCTTCCGTACATCCATCCATCCATACATCCACCTGTCC
>NW_017002126.1:0-200 GCF_001483705.2 Eufriesea mexicana | reverse complement strand
AAAATTGAATTCTCCAGCCAGATTATATAGCATTGCAATGGCAAAAGCACGCCAATAGAATCTATCCTCTTTATTTATGCAAGAAAGTTAGCTCAAAACGATATTAGAAGAAAATGTAAATAAAATTGGATTTTCCTCGCAGATTATATATCATTGCAATGGCTGTAGCACGCCAATAGAATCTTTCCTCCTTATTTATG
>NW_017002125.1:0-200 GCF_001483705.2 Eufriesea mexicana | reverse complement strand
AGACCAAACGTGCCGCGACCACTATTGCTTGCTTCCCCAGAGACAAGCAGTATACGGTAGGGCTCGGTAGAGCACCGAAGTCCATGGAACGTAAGGGTTGAGCAAATGTCAAATCTATGCTAACCTATCCCAAACATGCCGAACCTAACCAAACGCTACCAATCCGATCCAAACGTGCCGCGGCCAGCATTGATGGCCTC
>NW_017002124.1:0-200 GCF_001483705.2 Eufriesea mexicana | reverse complement strand
TGCAAGTTACCGATCAATGTTTACAAACATAGCTTTAGCCGACGATGTTACCACGGTATCCCTTGGTATTGAGCTTGAAACACGATTTAAGTTGAAATGTGTTACGTTGGAAGATGTTCTCATAGCGTGATTAGGTCAGTCTTACTTGGCGACGATTAGCAACCGACGGTTTCAAGAGGAAATTGCGTGTTGCTTCGAGC
>NW_017002123.1:0-200 GCF_001483705.2 Eufriesea mexicana | reverse complement strand
CCATACATCCATACATATATACATCCATACACCCATATATCCGTACATCCATACATTCGTACAACCATACATATATGCAACCATATATCCATATATCCAAATATCCATACACCCATACATCCATTCATCCATACATATATACATCGATACACCCATACATCCGTACATCCGTCCATCCATACCACAATCCATCCATACAT
>NW_017002122.1:0-200 GCF_001483705.2 Eufriesea mexicana | reverse complement strand
TAGATCGCCTAACGCCTTCAATCCAGTGGCAGGTACAGCCATCTACTAGCCAGAGAATAGGTCCATTGAAAATCTATAATCAGTTATAGCATGGTGAATAGGTCGCCCAACGCTCTTAATCCACTGGCAGGTACAGAACTCTACTTGCCAGAGAATAAGTCTATTCAAAATATATATGCTGTCACAGCTTGGCGATTAGA
>NW_017002121.1:0-200 GCF_001483705.2 Eufriesea mexicana | reverse complement strand
TTCTGCTTGTCTCTGTGAAGGCCATCAATAGTAGTCGTGGTACTACAGGTTATGTCATGTCACTTGTGGTTAGGTTAGGTTGGGCTCTGTTTGGTACGGGTGGCACTGACCTCTGTCCTATACCCTGCGATTCCGTCGATCTCTGTGCTCCACCGTGCTCTAATATGCCTTGCTTGGTCCTGGACATGCCAGTATTAGTG
>NW_017002120.1:0-200 GCF_001483705.2 Eufriesea mexicana | reverse complement strand
CCCCTCCCCTGAGGGGGCCGTGTGTCTTTGGATGATTTCCTCCACGTGAAAAAATAAATAAAAAACGGTAAGGTTGGGTCATATCTGTCTTTTCTGCTACACGCTTATATTTGGTGGCTCTCCTCGCTCTACTGAGCTCTAGTGCGTTCTGCCTGGCTCTGAGGATTCCAGCAATAGTTGTCTCAGCACGTTCGGTTAAG
>NW_017002119.1:0-200 GCF_001483705.2 Eufriesea mexicana | reverse complement strand
CAGAGCATAGCCAAACGTTGCCTGACGCAACCTAAGGTACCGAGGCCGCCATTTTTGCCCACCCCAGAGCCAAGCTGGACATGCAAGAGCACATCAGGGCACAGGGACGAACCGAAGAGCATTGTACAGTACAAAAATTAAAGCTGTACTTGCCAAATCTAGCTTAACCCAACGTAACCGTACGTAGCACGACACATAAC
>NW_017002118.1:0-200 GCF_001483705.2 Eufriesea mexicana | reverse complement strand
CGTCTACTGTGCTCTACCATATTCTGCTTCCCTCTGCGGACGCCAGCAATAGTCGTCGCGGCAGGTTACGTTGTGCTATGTTAGGTTTGGTAAGGCCACGTCTGGATAGGTTTGTGCAGGCTATCCTGCACTTTTGTGCTACACACTGCATTTGGGTGGATTTCTACGATCTACATTGCTCTACCCTGATCCGCTCGAAT
>NW_017002117.1:0-200 GCF_001483705.2 Eufriesea mexicana | reverse complement strand
GCTGGAAAGTCCAATTCTATTGACAGTTTCGACTAATATCGCGGTGAGCTAAATTCCTTGGATTCATATGGACGAAATATTCTATTGGCGTGCCATAGCCATTGCAATTCTGTAGTATCTGGATGGAGAATTCAATCTTATTGACATTTTCGACTAATATCGTTGTGAGCTGACATCGTTGCATAAATAAGTAGGAAAGA
>NW_017002116.1:0-200 GCF_001483705.2 Eufriesea mexicana | reverse complement strand
AAAATGTCAATAACATTGAATTTTCCTGCCAGATTCTACAGGATTGCAATGGCTATAGCACGCAAAAGGATCTTTCCTCCATACTTATGTCAGGAAGCTAGCTAACCTCGATATTAATCGAAAATGTCAATAAAATAGAAATTTGCAGCCCGCTTCTGCAGCATTGCAATGACTATAGCGCGCCAGAAGGATCTTTCCTC
>NW_017002115.1:0-200 GCF_001483705.2 Eufriesea mexicana | reverse complement strand
CAATGCAAGGAAGATAGCTCACAACGATATTAGTCGAAAATGTCAGTAAAATTGAATTTTCCATCAACAATCTGTAGCACTGCAATGCCTATAGCACGCCATCAGCATCTTTTCTCCTTATTTATTTAATAAGGCTGCCTCACAACGACATTAGTCGAAAATGTCAACAAAATTGTATTTTCCAGCCACATTCTATATCA
>NW_017002114.1:0-200 GCF_001483705.2 Eufriesea mexicana | reverse complement strand
TTTATGCGAGAATGTCATCTCACCACGATATTAGCCGAAAATGACAATAAAATTGAATTTTCCCACCACACTCTATATCATTGCAATGTCTACAGAACGACAATAGAATCTACCCTGCATATTTATGCAAGAAAGGAAGCTCACCACGATAATAGTCGAAACTGTAAATAGTATTGAACTTTCCAGCCAGATTCTATAGC
>NW_017002113.1:0-200 GCF_001483705.2 Eufriesea mexicana | reverse complement strand
ACCTTTTCTCCATATTTATGCAACAAAATCAGCTCACAACGATATTAGTCGAAAATATCAACATAATTGAATTTTTCAGGCAAATTCAAGAGCATTGCAATTGCTATAGCATGCCAATAGAATGTTTCCTCCTTATCTATGCAAGAAAATTATCTCATCACGATATTAGACGAAAATGTCAATGGCATAGGATTTTCCAG
>NW_017002112.1:0-200 GCF_001483705.2 Eufriesea mexicana | reverse complement strand
TATTAGCTATTAACAAGATGAAGACCGAGACTTATGCTATAACAGGTCTAATCTCAGAAACATCAAAGGTGGAGTCAGGTAAGGAGAGCAGAACACGTTTCTTGTCTTTATGCTGTCTTAATATATTTTTGTACGCCGCAAGCACACGCAAAATCCACTTAAATCTGTGCTTTAAACAAGATGACGAGATTTTAGCACAA
>NW_017002111.1:0-200 GCF_001483705.2 Eufriesea mexicana | reverse complement strand
GCTACGATCGGCTATGTTAAGTTTGGATACGTTAGGATAGGATACCTTTGACTTTTGCGCTGTCCAATGCTAACCAGTATATTTCTTCACTTTACATTGCCCTACTATGCTCTGCTCGGCTCTGTGGATGCCAGCAATAGTGGTCGCTGCACGAAACTCTGAGATAGGCTACGTTTGGGTAGGTTGTGATTGTCATGCTT
>NW_017002110.1:0-200 GCF_001483705.2 Eufriesea mexicana | reverse complement strand
TTCAAATTGAATTGTAAAAACGCTTTCAGACAATGAAACATTCAAACGCGATATTTCTTTTCGATTTTCACGAGATTTACTCATTTTCACGCGATTTTTGGGAACATTTTCTTCAGCTGCGCAATTTTTTTATTTTGTTTACGTATTTTATTCATAATTGCTTCGTTTTCTAAATATATTTTATTTGTTCTTATTTTCAC
>NW_017002109.1:0-200 GCF_001483705.2 Eufriesea mexicana | reverse complement strand
TTCTCTCTCTCTCCCCTATGCGTAAAATTCCGTCTAAAATCGACTTGCACGAAGTCATCCACGCAAGGTCGTCATATATATTCAAAATCGAACCCCGAGAAGCAAAAGGAATTTACAGAAATCCCTTTACCGAGAACCCCGAGCACAAAGCAACGGAGGACCCTACAAACCTGAAATATTCGAGCATTATTCCAGGAATA
>NW_017002108.1:0-200 GCF_001483705.2 Eufriesea mexicana | reverse complement strand
TTGGCATTGCAATGCCGAAGAATCTGGCTGGTAAAATCAATTTTATTGACATTTACGGCTAATATCGTGGTGAGCTATCTTTCTTGCGTAGATAAGGAGTAAAGATTCTGTTGGCATGGTACAGGCACTGCAATGCAATAGAATCTTGCCGGAAAATTCAATTTTATTGACATTTTCGACTAATATCTTGGTGAGATAAC
>NW_017002107.1:0-200 GCF_001483705.2 Eufriesea mexicana | reverse complement strand
TGTTAAGTATTGTTGCGCATAGCAGTTTAAGTTTAGGTCAGTTTGACATAAAGACTGCTTTCCCGTATGGAAATTTAGATGAAGATATTTATATGAAATAACCCGTAGGGTTTCTGGATGGAACACAAAATGTCTGCAATTTATTAAAAAGCTTGTATGGATTAAAACAGGTCCCAAGATGTTAGACTGGACATTTTAGC
>NW_017002106.1:0-200 GCF_001483705.2 Eufriesea mexicana | reverse complement strand
TTAATTATGCAAGAAAGCAAGCTCACCACAATATTAGCCGAAAATGTCAATAAAATTGAATTTGCCACCCAGATTTTATTGCACTGCAATGGCTATAGCACGCTAATAGAATCTTCCCTCCATATTTATGGAAGAAAGTAAGCTCACCACCATTTTATTCGAAAATGTCAATGAAATTGAATTTTCGAGCCAGATGCTAT
>NW_017002105.1:0-200 GCF_001483705.2 Eufriesea mexicana | reverse complement strand
TGGATTTATGCGTTGTGCTCCCCACTACCGTATTCTGCTTGTCCCTGCGGAGGGCAGCAATAGCGGTCCCGGAACTCTGGACTTAAGTACGTTACGTTTGTGTATGCTACGATTGGTTAGGTTGGGAGAGGATTTCATTGACTTTAATGCTATAGCCTGCTATTAGGTGGATCCCCGCGCGCCGCGGTGACCTAATATCT
>NW_017002104.1:0-200 GCF_001483705.2 Eufriesea mexicana | reverse complement strand
ACTTCACCACGTTATTAGTCATAAATGCCAATAAAATTAAATTTTCCAGCCAGATTCCATAGCCTTGCATTGGCTATAGCTCGCCAGTAGAATCTTTCCGGCTTTTTTATGCAAGGATGTCTGCTCACCACGATACGAGTCGAAAATATCAATAAAATTGTATTGTCCATCCAGATATCACAGAATTGCAATGGCAGTAG
>NW_017002103.1:0-200 GCF_001483705.2 Eufriesea mexicana | reverse complement strand
GCGAAAGTCCAAGCTATAAACACCTAACCCAAACAAGCTTAACCAAGCCAAGCGTAGCCTAACCCAATCTGATGTGCCGAGGCCGCCATTACCGGCCTCGCCTGATTCGAGCAGAGCATAGTAGAGCTATCTAGAGGGTGGAAATACAACGAATAGCAGTGAATAGCAAACAAGTCAGCTCCGTCCTCTAATAACCTATC
>NW_017002102.1:0-200 GCF_001483705.2 Eufriesea mexicana | reverse complement strand
TATAAATTACACATAGTCACAAAAACACAGTGATGTAGCAGTAGTACTACAATAGTATAGTGGTATGGTAATTAATCTTTCCTTCTTATAGTCCCTAATATTGATAGAAACGTACGCAAAGGCAGATGGCAGCACTGTAAGTTACATCTAGTCACAAAAATACAGTGATGTAGCAGTAGTACTGCAATAGTATACTGGCA
>NW_017002101.1:0-200 GCF_001483705.2 Eufriesea mexicana | reverse complement strand
TCTTTCCTCCTTATTTATGCACGAAAGGTAGCGCACCACAATATTATTCGAAAATGTCAATAATATTGAACTTTCCAGGCAGATTCTATAGTATTGAAATGGCTATAGTTTGCCCATATAATCTTTCCTCCTTGCTAATGCATGAAAGTTAGTTCTCCACGGTCTTAGTCAAAAATGTTAATAAAATTGAGTTTTCCAGT
>NW_017002100.1:0-200 GCF_001483705.2 Eufriesea mexicana | reverse complement strand
AGACTTATCCTCTCGCAAGTGGATGGCTGCGCTTGCCATTGGATTGAATGCGTTAGGCGACCTTTTCACCAAGCTATAACAGGTTATAGATTTTGAATAGACCTATTCTCTTGCAAGCAGATGGATGTACTTGCCTATGGATTGAAGGCGTCAGGCGATATATTCACCAAGCAATAACAGGTTATAGATTTTGAATAGAA
>NW_017002099.1:0-200 GCF_001483705.2 Eufriesea mexicana | reverse complement strand
GAAAATTCAATTTCATTGACATTTTCGACTAATATCGTGGTGAACTGACTTTCTTGCATAAACAAGGACGAAAGATTATTTTGGCAAGTTATAACCATTGCAATGCTATAGAATCTGGATGGAAAGTGCAATTTTACTGTCATTTTCTGCTAATACCGTGGTGAGCTAACTTCCTTCCCTAAGTAAGGAGGAAAGATCCC
>NW_017002098.1:0-200 GCF_001483705.2 Eufriesea mexicana | reverse complement strand
ATACATACATCCATAAAAACAACCATACTTACATCCATGCATGCATCCGTACATACATCCACATATACATCCCTGCGTACATCCATACATACATCGACACAAACATCCATACAAACATCCATACATCCTTACACTCTTGCATCCATTCATCTGTACAACAATACATCAATCCATACATCCTGCCATCCACACACATATCC
>NW_017002097.1:0-200 GCF_001483705.2 Eufriesea mexicana | reverse complement strand
GATGGCCGCCGTTATGAAATCATAGACACCATCAAACAAAAATTAATAACTAACAATTTAGATTTAAATTCTTTACGAAAATTATATAAGAATGCAGCCTAGAGTTCCAGCTTTGCAATGAAATTATAAAAGTTCAAAAATTAATTACAGAATTGAGTAATTAATTAATTTTTCACTGTCGGAGTCCTTCTATCCTTTTC
>NW_017002096.1:0-200 GCF_001483705.2 Eufriesea mexicana | reverse complement strand
GATCTGGATGGAAAATTCAGTTTCATTGACATTTCCGACTAATATCGTGGTGAGCTAACTCCCTAGCATACGTAAGAAGGAAGGATCCTATTGGCGTACTATAGCCATAGCAATGGTATAGAATATTGCTGGAAAATGGAACTTAATATCATATTCTACTAATATCGTTGTGAGCTAGCTTTCGTGCATAAATAAAGAGG
>NW_017002095.1:0-200 GCF_001483705.2 Eufriesea mexicana | reverse complement strand
TCAACCTAACTTGCCGCGAGCACTATTGCTAGCGTCCCCAGGGCCAAGCAGAACACATTTGTGAAGAGTAGACACTAGAGAAGTCCACAAAATCGCAAAGTACACCAGAAGAGTCGAAGCTACCCAAACCCACACCTAACCAACAGAACATATCCGAACATGGCCTAACTCTACCTAACATGCCGAGACCGCCAGTTCTG
>NW_017002094.1:0-200 GCF_001483705.2 Eufriesea mexicana | reverse complement strand
TAACCTGTTATCGCTTGGTGAATAGATGGCATAACGCCTTCAATCCAATGGCAAGTACAGACAACTCCTTCCAGAAAATAGGCCTATACAAAATCTATAATCTGTTATAGCTTGGTGAATAGGACGCCTATCGCCTCCAACCAATGGCAAGTACAGCCATTTTCTTGCCAGAGAATAGGACTATTCAAGATCTATAATCT
>NW_017002093.1:0-200 GCF_001483705.2 Eufriesea mexicana | reverse complement strand
GCCAATAGAATCATTCATCCTTTTTTATGCGAGAATGTCATCTCACCACGATATTAGACGAAATGTCAATAAAATTGAATTTTCCAACCACACTGTATATCATTGCAATGTCAATAGCACGCCAAGAGAATCTACCCTCCTAATTTAGGCAAGAAAGGAAGCTCACCACGATAATAGTCGAAAATGTCAATAATATTGAA
>NW_017002092.1:0-200 GCF_001483705.2 Eufriesea mexicana | reverse complement strand
TTATGCAACACGCTTATTTCACCACGGTATTAGTCGAAAACGTCAATAAAATTCAATTTTGCAACGAGATTCTATAGCATTGCAAGTGCTATGCCGCGCCAGTAGTATATTTCATGCTTATTTATGCAAGTGAGTTTGCTCACCACGATATTAGTCGATAATGTCAATAAAATTGAATTTTCCAGCTAGATTCTATAGCA
>NW_017002091.1:0-200 GCF_001483705.2 Eufriesea mexicana | reverse complement strand
ATTTTTCTGTGACGAAAAAATCGCCGAGTGCATAGGGTTAATATTTTCTATTCAAAATTCTCTGTTTATTTACGTTGTTCAAATATTTAAAAATTGGTTGGAATAAAACAAATACAAATTTGAAATCTAGTATCACTGGACATTCGTGACCATCACAGTCCCACTGAGAAGACCAACATCGGTCACCGATGACCACCATG
>NW_017002090.1:0-200 GCF_001483705.2 Eufriesea mexicana | reverse complement strand
CTAATATCGTGGTGAGCTAAATTTCTTGCATAAATAAGGAGGAAAGATTTTATTCCCGCTGCACAGCAATTGCAATGCTATAGAATCTGGCGGGAAAATAATATTTTATTGGCGTTTTCGACTAATATTGTGGTGACATAGCACTCTTGCATATATAAGGAGAAAAGATTCTACTGGCGTGCTATAGCCATTGAAATGCT
>NW_017002089.1:0-200 GCF_001483705.2 Eufriesea mexicana | reverse complement strand
CATAGCAAAGCTGTATTAGAGCACTATAGAGTGCAGAAATAGCAGATTATGGCACTAAAAGCGTAGCTATTCTCTCCTAATCTAGAGAATCGTAACATAACCGAACTTATCCGAATTTACCCTGACATGATGCGACTACTATTAGTGGCCTCCCCAGAGTCAAGCAGGACATGCTAGAGCGCAGTAGATCGCAGAAATCC
>NW_017002088.1:0-200 GCF_001483705.2 Eufriesea mexicana | reverse complement strand
AATTCCTTGATATACACTGCAATTCTATGGATATCTGAGTACTACTTTCCAGTAATGTTTTCTCCTTGGCACCGGGGAGGCTAGCAATAGCGGTTTCGTCACGTTAGGTTGAGTTAGGCTCTGTTTTGCTATGTTCCGTTGGTTTGGGTTCGGCTCACGTAGTTTTGACGTTTCTGATATTCACAGTGATTCTTTGGATA
>NW_017002087.1:0-200 GCF_001483705.2 Eufriesea mexicana | reverse complement strand
TGGTTGAAGGCATTAGGCGACCTATTCACCATGCTATAACAGATTATATATTTTGAATAGTCCAATTCTCTGGCAAATAGATGGCTGTACCTGCCATTAGATTGAACACGTTATGCGATCTATACACCAAGCTATAGCAAGTTATAGATTTTGAATAGACTTATTCTCTGGCAAGTAGACGGCTGTACTTGCCATTGGAT
>NW_017002086.1:0-200 GCF_001483705.2 Eufriesea mexicana | reverse complement strand
AGGGGCACTCCAAGAGGACATTGGTGATATCGAAGGATGCGCCGGTCTCGATCATGCGAAACTGTTTCGCTCATCTTTGATTTCCCGAGTAGATACGCTTGACGCGACTTAGCTTTCCTAGATCTTACACCAGCTATTGCTTTTTACAATCTCGTGCATCCTATTCGATGATTCGAAGGTGCAGGAAGGGGCGTCGAAAA
>NW_017002085.1:0-200 GCF_001483705.2 Eufriesea mexicana | reverse complement strand
CATACATCCGTCCATCCGTGCATCCACACCACAATCCATACATACATCCATCCATTCATTCAAACGTTCATCTATACATACATTCATCCGTACTACCATTCTTCCACACATACATCCATCTCTACATCCACCCATTAATACATCCATCGAACCATACATCCATCCATCCATACAAGCACCCATCCATCCATCCATCGCTC
>NW_017002084.1:0-200 GCF_001483705.2 Eufriesea mexicana | reverse complement strand
AATGACAGACTATAGCACAAAAGTCAATGCTATACTCTCTTAAAGTAGCCAAACGTACAATAATATGACGTAACCTGAACCAACCTAACGCGCCGCTCCCATAATTTCTGGCCTCCGCAGATCCAAGCAGAATACGTTAGTGCAGAGGAGGGCGCATGAATCCAATAATCGCAGTATAAGTCAAAAAAGCCATAGCTGCC
>NW_017002083.1:0-200 GCF_001483705.2 Eufriesea mexicana | reverse complement strand
TAAAAATATCCATACATACATCCATGCAAGCATACATTCATTCATCTATACATCTGTACATCAATACATCCATCCATCCATATATCCTGCCAACTAAATATCCGTCCATCCATACATACATCCATAAATCCATCCATACATACATTCATACGTCCATACATACATACATCCATACATCCATACATACATACATCCATACA
>NW_017002082.1:0-200 GCF_001483705.2 Eufriesea mexicana | reverse complement strand
ATGCATGGATGTATGCGTGGATGTATGTATGGATGTTTGAATGAATGTATGCATGGATGTATGCATGGATGTATGTACTTATGCATCTATGGGTGTATGTATGGATGAATGGATTGGTGTATGCAAGGATGTATGTATTGATGTCCCTACGGATGCATGGATGGATGGGTGGACGGGCGGATTGATGTATGGATTGATTG
>NW_017002081.1:0-200 GCF_001483705.2 Eufriesea mexicana | reverse complement strand
TTGGCTATGTTAGGCGAGGGTATCTTCCAATTTAATGCTATGGTCTGCTATTAGGTGGATTTCCGCCACATACAGTGCTTTAATATTTTCAGCTAGGCTCTGGGAAGGCCAGCAACAGTTGTTTCGGCACGTTACGCAGGGTCATGTTACGCGCGGTTAGTTCGGGTCAGGCTAAGCTTGAATGGGACAGCTACAACTAA
>NW_017002080.1:0-200 GCF_001483705.2 Eufriesea mexicana | reverse complement strand
CAACGATATTAGACAAAACAGTCAATAAAATTGAATTTTCCAGCCAGATTCTACAGGACTGCATTGGCTATAGTTCGCCAATAGAATCTCTCCTCCTTATTTATGCAAGCAAGTTAACTCACCACCAAATTAGTCGTAAATGTCAATAAAATTGAACTTTCCAGCCAGATTCAGTAGCATTGTGACGGCTATAGCAAGTG
>NW_017002079.1:0-200 GCF_001483705.2 Eufriesea mexicana | reverse complement strand
ATCTGCCCTCTCCTGACATAGCCAAATTTTACACAATCATACGTAGCACAAATCAACATAACGCGCCGCGTCCGCCATTCCTGTAGCGCCAGAGGCAAGCAGGGTGTAATAGTGCACAGTAGGGCGAAAAATTCCATTGAATAGCAGTGTGTAGCACAAGAGTCGTAGCTACCCTATCCTAGCATAAATAAGCCTAGCAT
>NW_017002078.1:0-200 GCF_001483705.2 Eufriesea mexicana | reverse complement strand
TAGGTTAGGTTAGGTTTGGTTAGGTTACATTTGTTCGGCTTAGGTTCGGGTAGCTTTGACTGTTCCGGTATACACCGCGATTCTATGGACTCCTGCTCTCTTCGCTCCTCTAATATGTTCTGCTTGGCCCTGGGAGTGACCGCAGGTGTGGCCTCGGCAACTTATGCTGTGTTGGACTACGTTCGGGTGGTATAGGGATT
>NW_017002077.1:0-200 GCF_001483705.2 Eufriesea mexicana | reverse complement strand
TTGGATAGGTTATACTTCTCTGGGTTCGGTTTGGATCCCTTCGACTTTTCCGCTATACACTGCTATTCGGCGGATTTCTACACCCTCTACACCCCTCAAATACGTTCTGCCTGCCTCTGGGGAGGCCAGCAACACTATCGAGTCTGTCAACTACGTTGAGTCAGGATACGTATGGTTTCGTTCCGATTGGTTAGGCTAGG
>NW_017002076.1:0-200 GCF_001483705.2 Eufriesea mexicana | reverse complement strand
ATTTTATTGACATTTACGGTTAATATCGTGGTGAGCTTACTTTCTTGCATAAATAAGGAGGATAGATCCTATTCGCGTGCTTTAGCTATTGCAATGCTATAGAATCTGGCTCGAAAATACAATTTCATTGGCATTTCCGACTAATACCGTGGTGAGCTAACTTTCTTGCATTAATAAAGAGGTAAGATTCTATTGGCGTG
>NW_017002075.1:0-200 GCF_001483705.2 Eufriesea mexicana | reverse complement strand
ACACTGCTGTCAGGTGGATTTCTCCGCTCTACTGTGCCCTAATATGCCCAGCTATCCTCTGGGTAGGACGTAAATTGTTGCCGCGGCACGTTATATTTAGTTAGGTTACATTAGATTACGTCACGTTAGGATGGGTTAGGGTTAGTTATCGTTAACCTTTCTGCTATGCACTGCCATTCTATTGACTTCTGCGCTCCGCC
>NW_017002074.1:0-200 GCF_001483705.2 Eufriesea mexicana | reverse complement strand
AGCAATAGTGGTCATTGCACATTAGGATGTGCTACGTTACGTTTGGTTAGATTAGGTTATGTTGAGCCCGGAAGGTTTTCTACGACCTTCGCACTAAACACTTCTATTCGGAGGATGTCTGCGGTCTACTCTGCTCCACTATATTCTGATTGGCCCTGAGAATGCCAGCAATATTGGTCTTGGAACGTTAGGTTTAATTA
>NW_017002073.1:0-200 GCF_001483705.2 Eufriesea mexicana | reverse complement strand
CATACATCCATGCATACATCCATATATACATCCATACATACATCCATGCATACATCCATACATCCATCCATCTATACATCCATACATACATCCATTCACCCATACATCCATTCATATATACATAGATCCATCCATACATCCATACATACGTAAATCCGTACATTCGTGCATCCGTACCTCAATCCATCCACACTTCCACC
>NW_017002072.1:0-200 GCF_001483705.2 Eufriesea mexicana | reverse complement strand
TTTTGACTAATATCGTGGTGAGCTAACTTTCTTCCATAAATAAGTAGGAAAGATTCTATTGGCGTGTTATTGCCATTGCAATTCTATAGAATGTGGCTGTAAAGTACAATTTTATTTACATTTTCGACTAATATCGCGGTGAGCTAACTTCCTTGCATAAGTAAGGAGGAAAGTTACTTTCGGTGTGCTATAGCCATTGC
>NW_017002071.1:0-200 GCF_001483705.2 Eufriesea mexicana | reverse complement strand
GGGCTTTGCGCTCGAATCCGCTCTAGTATGTTCTGCATGTCTCCAGGGAGGTGAGCAATAATGTCCACGGCATGTTTTGTTCAGTTAGGCTACGTTTGGTAAGGCTGGGTTAGGTCAGGTTTGGTTAGTATACATTCGACTTTTTTGCTATACACTACAGTGGGACTGATATCTTCCATCTGCTGTGCAGTATATTCTGC
>NW_017002070.1:0-200 GCF_001483705.2 Eufriesea mexicana | reverse complement strand
GTGTTAGGTGGCGTATGGTTATGTTCCGTTCGGTTAGGTTAGGAGAGGATGCTTTGGCTTCTGCGCTATACACTGCTCTTCGGTGGATTTCTGCGCTCCACATTGCTCTACTATACCCAGCTGGGAACTCTGGAAGGCAACAACAGTGGTCGCGGCACGTTATGCTTTGCTTGGCTATGTCATGTTAGAATATGTTTGTT
>NW_017002069.1:0-200 GCF_001483705.2 Eufriesea mexicana | reverse complement strand
GGTCAAACCTGACGCATGAGTGTGCGTGGGCGTGCGGTAATAAATTCCCACGGAATTTCGCTGAGAATTTTTCCCGGAACGAAAGTAGTCGTTCGCGTTCTCGGGGGGCGTTGCAGAGATTAGAAAGCGGGGGGCACATCGGGGGCGGATGAATCAACGTCTCGTGAGTAATTTCGACGGGATGGACGGTGGAAATCGAA
>NW_017002068.1:0-200 GCF_001483705.2 Eufriesea mexicana | reverse complement strand
TCACGAACTATAGCCGTCGCAATGCTATGGAATCTGTCTGGAAAGTTAAATTTTATTGACTTTTTCCGCTTATATCGCGGCGAGTTAACTTTCTTGCATAAATAGGGGGGAAAGATTCTATTGGCATGCTGCAGGAATTGCAAAGCTATGGACTCTGGCAGGAAAATTCAATTTTACTGACATTTTAGACTAATATCGTG
>NW_017002067.1:0-200 GCF_001483705.2 Eufriesea mexicana | reverse complement strand
TTCAATTTTATTGACATTTTCAACTAATATCATGGTGAACATGATTTCTTGCATCCATTAGGTGGAAAGATCTTATTGGCGCTCAACAGCCATTCTAATGCTATAGAATCTGTCTGGAAATTTCAATTTTATAGACGTTTTCGGATTATATCGTGGTGAGCAAACCTTCTCGCATAAAAAAGGAGGAAATATAATATTGC
>NW_017002066.1:0-200 GCF_001483705.2 Eufriesea mexicana | reverse complement strand
ACAGTTCCTCAGTGGCCATGGAGACTTCAATAGTAAACTGAAGTACCTTGGCTGCAGCGACACGGAACTGTGCGACTGCGGAGAAGAAGAAACGCCGAGGCACATCATAGAGGAGTGCCCACTCTATGGTGAAAGCCAGCGCGAACTGAAAGAAGGACTCGACGGCCACAGATTCAGGTAGCGAGTCGAAGGTCGTATCC
>NW_017002065.1:0-200 GCF_001483705.2 Eufriesea mexicana | reverse complement strand
AATGGCTCTACTTGCCATTGGTTGAAGACGTTAGGCGACCAATTCTCCAAGATATAACAGATTATATATTTTGAATAGGCCTATTCCCTGGCAAGTAGATATCTGTACCTGCCATTGGATTGAAGGCGTTAGGGGACCTATTCACCAAGCTATAACAGGTTATAGATTTTGAATAGGCCTATTCCCTGGCAAGTAGATGT
>NW_017002064.1:0-200 GCF_001483705.2 Eufriesea mexicana | reverse complement strand
CTTTCTTGCATAAATAAGGAGGAAAGATTCTATTGGCGTGCTATAGCCATTGCCATGCTCTGGTATCTGGCTGGAAACATCAATTTTACTGACATTCTCGACTAATATCGTGGTGAGCAACCATTCTCGCATAAATGTGGAGTAAGGATCCTTTTGGAGTGCTATAGCCATTGCAATGCTGCAGAATCTGGCTGGAAAAT
>NW_017002063.1:0-200 GCF_001483705.2 Eufriesea mexicana | reverse complement strand
TCGCTGCGCGTTACGTAGAGTCAGGCCACGTTTGGTTAGGCCATGTTAGCATAGGATAGGTTTCGATAGCTTTAACTTTTCTGCTTTACACTGCGATTCCATGGACATCCGTGCTTTACTCCCGGCTAATATGTTCTTTTCGACTCTTGGGATGCCAGGAACAGTGATCGTGGCGCGACAAGTTGAGCTAAGTTACGTTT
>NW_017002062.1:0-200 GCF_001483705.2 Eufriesea mexicana | reverse complement strand
TAGTCTCGAAGATTTAGATGGTGATTTGGAAAATTTGAAGTGGTATTGAGAGACATGTCAGTGTGTTTCTTAGGAGGAGTATCGTTTAGGATGCGAGGTATTTGAGAGTCCACGTTATAAATGAAGTTTTGATGCTTGGAATCCAGATTTCGTTGATGAGTAGACTAAGTGGAAGTTTATGAGTTTTAGAAAAGCTTGGA
>NW_017002061.1:0-200 GCF_001483705.2 Eufriesea mexicana | reverse complement strand
TTATTGTTTTTTGTTATTATTCTTACATTACCTATCAATAATAATTATTATTTTCTGCAAGAGTATTATTATAATACGTAATAGTGACTTTACGAATTATCGTTGGTAGAACTTAATATTATTTATTATTACTTTATGTAACATTGTCAGACTACTATATAATATTATTATCGTTGCCATTATTTAACATTATCATTACA
>NW_017002060.1:0-200 GCF_001483705.2 Eufriesea mexicana | reverse complement strand
TAACATAACCAAACGCAACCTAGCCCAACCTAACGTGCCGCGAGCACGATTCCTGGCTTCCACGGAGCCAAGCACAACACGTTAGTGTACAGCACAACGCAGATTTCCATATGATCGCAGTGTGTATCAGAAAAGTCAAAGCTACCGAAACCTAACCCAAACCAACGTAACATAGCCAAACATAGCCTAACGCAACCTGA
>NW_017002059.1:0-200 GCF_001483705.2 Eufriesea mexicana | reverse complement strand
TATAACCTCCTACAGCTTGGTGAATAGATAGCCTAACGCCTTCAATCCTATGGCAAGCACAGCTTTCTACTTGCCAGACAATAGGTTTATTGAAAATCTATAATCTGTTATAGCCTGGTGAATACGTCGCCTAACGACTTCAATCCAATGGCAAGTACAGCCACCTAGTTTCCAGAGAATAGATCTAGTCAGAACCTATA
>NW_017002058.1:0-200 GCF_001483705.2 Eufriesea mexicana | reverse complement strand
TGCTAGACACTACGTTGCGGTGGACTTCTGCGCTCTACATTACACTGCTATACTCTGCCCGTCCGTGGGAGGCCGACATTTGTCATCTCGGCACGATAGATAGGGTTAGGCAACGTTTGGTTAGGTTATGTTGTTCGAGGATAGGCTAGGATTTCTTTGACTTGCATGGTATGCACTGATTTTCTGTGGATTTCCGCGCT
>NW_017002057.1:0-200 GCF_001483705.2 Eufriesea mexicana | reverse complement strand
GGGTATAGATTTTGAATAGACTTATTCTCAGGCAAGGAGATGGCTGTACTTGCCATTGGATTGGAGGCGTTAGGACATCTATTCACCAAGCTATAACAGGTTATAGATTACGAATAGACCCCTTCTCTGGCAAGTACATGGCTGTTCTTGCCATTGGTTGCAGACGCTAGGCGGCCTGTTAACCATGCTACAACAGATTA
>NW_017002056.1:0-200 GCF_001483705.2 Eufriesea mexicana | reverse complement strand
TAGAGTGTAGAAACTCTCCGAATAGCAGCGCGTAGCAAAGAAGTCAATGCTACACTGTCCTAATACAACAAAGCGTAACATAGCCAAACGCAACCTAACCCAACCTATCGTGCCGTGACCATTACCGCTGTCAACCCCAGATCCGAGCACCACAGATTAGGGGAGAGGAGTGTTCAGAAATCCATAGAAACACAGTGTAT
>NW_017002055.1:0-200 GCF_001483705.2 Eufriesea mexicana | reverse complement strand
GAGAAGAGGGTTGTAGAGCAATGTACAGCCCAGGTGGCCACCGAATAGCGGTGTATAGCACAAGAGTCGAAGAAATGACATCCTAACATGACCAAGCGTAACTCAGCCTTGCGCAGCTTAACTCAGACTAACGTGCTGAAACCGTTACTGCTTGCCTCATCATAGCCAAACAGAATATACTAGAGCACAGCGGAGCGCGG
>NW_017002054.1:0-200 GCF_001483705.2 Eufriesea mexicana | reverse complement strand
TGCTATTTGTCTGATTCCTACACCCTACATTGCTCTACTATACTCTGTTCCCCTCTGCGGTGGAGGGGAATAGTGGTCGTGCCACGTCCGGTTGTCTTAGGTTACGTGTGATTGTGTTCGGTTAAGCTAAGTTTGGTCAGGGTAGCTCTGACTTTCGTGCTATACACTGCTACTCGGTGGATTCGTCGGCTCTACATTTC
>NW_017002053.1:0-200 GCF_001483705.2 Eufriesea mexicana | reverse complement strand
CCAGATTCTGCAGCATTGCAATGCCTATAGCACACTATTAGAATCAATCCTCCTTATATATGCAAGAAAGCTAACTCACCACGTTATTAGCAGAAAATGTCAATAAAACTGAATTTTCCATCCAGATGCTATAGCATTGCAATGGCAATAGAAGGCCAAAAGTATCTTTCCTACATACTTATGCAAGAAAGATAACTCAC
>NW_017002052.1:0-200 GCF_001483705.2 Eufriesea mexicana | reverse complement strand
AGATGGCTGTACTTGACATTGGATTGAAGGCGTTAGGCGATCTATTCACCAAGCTACAACAGGATTTAGATTTTGAAGAGACCTATTCTCTGTCAAGCAGATGGCTGTACTTGCCATTGGATTCAAGGCGTTGAGCGATCTATTCACCAGGCTATAACAGATTATAGATTATCAATATAACTATTGTCTGGCAAGTAGAT
>NW_017002051.1:0-200 GCF_001483705.2 Eufriesea mexicana | reverse complement strand
AATGGCAAGTACAGCCATCTACTCGCCAGAGAATGAGTATATTCAAAACCTATAAGCTGCCATGGCTTGGTGATTAGTTCGCCTATCTCCTGCAATCCAATGGCAGGTACATCCATGTACTTGCCAGGGAATAAGTATATTCAAAATCTATAATCTGTTATAGCTGTGTGAATAGATCGCCTAACTCCTTCAATCCAATG
>NW_017002050.1:0-200 GCF_001483705.2 Eufriesea mexicana | reverse complement strand
TGGCTGTTCCTGCAATTGGATTGAAGGCGTTGTGCGGTCTATTCACCAAGGTATAACAGGTTACAGATTTTGAATAGACCAATTCTCTGGGAAGCAGGTGGCTGTACTTGCCATTGGTTGAAGACGTTAGGCGACCACTTCTCCAAGCTATAGCAGATTATAGGCTTTGAATAGTCCAATTCTCTGGCAAGTAGATGGCT
>NW_017002049.1:0-200 GCF_001483705.2 Eufriesea mexicana | reverse complement strand
CTACGTTAGGTTTGGATATGTTTGTCAGGTTATGTCAGCATATCTTTGATGCCTGTGCTATACTCTGCTTTTTGGTGGCTTTCTGCGCTCTACTGTGCTCTGGCATATCCTGCTTGGCTTTGTGGAGTAGTGCAATACTGGTCCCGCCACGTTAGTTTAAGTTAGGTTGCGTTTGGTTACACTACGTTTGGATCGGGTTG
>NW_017002048.1:0-200 GCF_001483705.2 Eufriesea mexicana | reverse complement strand
ACCTTTTTTGCATAAGTAAGGAAGAAAGATTCTATTTACTAGCTGTAGCAATTGCAATGCTTTTGAATCTGTCTGAAAAACGCAATTTTCTTGACATTTTCGACTAATATTGTGGAGATCGATCTTCCTTGCATAAGTAAGGCGGAAACATTCTGCTGGCGTGCTCTGGGCATTGCAAAGCTATAGAATCTGGAAGGGAA
>NW_017002047.1:0-200 GCF_001483705.2 Eufriesea mexicana | reverse complement strand
ACCGAATAGCAATGTACAGCACAAAAGTCAAAGCTATCCCAACCAAACACAACCAATCCTTGCTTAACCAAACGTAGCACACCTCAAACTAACTTGCCACGACCAACATTCCTGGCGTCCCCAGGCACGAGCAGAGCGTGATAGTGCACAGTAGAGCGCAAAAGTCCACAGAATAGCAGTGCGTAGCACAAAAGTCGAAG
>NW_017002046.1:0-200 GCF_001483705.2 Eufriesea mexicana | reverse complement strand
TTGTGTTAAGTGACTTTCCGTTAGGTAAGGTTAGGACATGTTGGGTTAGGGTTTCTTACACTATTTGGCTAGATACTACAATACGGCGGATCACTGCGCTCCACCGTGCTCTAGTGTATCCTGCTTGGCTCTGCGTGCGCCAGCGGTATTGGTCTCGGCATGTTAGTCTGTGTTTTGTTGCGCTTGGTTGTGATACGTTT
>NW_017002045.1:0-200 GCF_001483705.2 Eufriesea mexicana | reverse complement strand
CTCTTGCGCTGTACACTGCTCTTCGACGTATTTCTGCGCTCTACTGTGCTTTAGTATGTCCTGCTTGGATCTGGGAGGGCGGCAAATGCGGCTTCGGAGCGATAGGCTGTGTTAGGCTATGTTCCGTTATCTTCAGATGGTTTGGGTTATGTTCGGGAAGCTTTGACTTTTCCGACATGCACTGCGATCTTATGGATTTC
>NW_017002044.1:0-200 GCF_001483705.2 Eufriesea mexicana | reverse complement strand
CTTGTGTGCATTAAATAATTACAGATATAAAATTGCAAAAAATTGTATCATCACATTATTCGTCTACATGAGTTTTATGTTAACGAACACACTAATAATAGTGATATTATTACTATGAACGATAATTGTGAACCCATCCTAAGATGTGCTTTGACAATTTCGTGTTTGATATGAGAATATATGAAATATTCATTTCCCGT
>NW_017002043.1:0-200 GCF_001483705.2 Eufriesea mexicana | reverse complement strand
TGCAATGATATAGAATGCGGCTGGAAAATACAATTTTGTTGACATTTTCTACTAATATCGTGGCGACATACCTTCCTTGCGTCAGTAAGTAGGAAAGATGCTTTTTGAGTGCTACAGCCATTGCAATGGTATAGAAACTTCCTGGAAAATTAAATTTTATTGACATTCTCGACTAATATCGTGGTGAGCTAACTTTGTTG
>NW_017002042.1:0-200 GCF_001483705.2 Eufriesea mexicana | reverse complement strand
TGCTACACACAGCTTTTCGTTGGATTTCTACGCTCTCCATTGCTCGACCGTACTCTGCTGGACCCAGGGGTGACCAGTAATATTGGTCTCGTCACGTTAGGTTTGTTTGGGCTACATATGGCTGGGCTATGTTTGTCTGTGTTAGGCTAGGATAGCGTAGGCTTTCGAGCTATGCACTGTTATACGGTGGATTCGTGCCC
>NW_017002041.1:0-200 GCF_001483705.2 Eufriesea mexicana | reverse complement strand
AGAAGATGGCTGTACTTGCCATTGGTTGATGGCGATAGGCGGCCTATTCACCAAGTTATAACACATTATAGATTTTGAATAGACCTATTCCCAGGCAAGTTGTTGGCGGTACTTGAGACTGGATTGATGGCGTAAGCCGATCTAATCTCCAAGCTACAACAGGTCATAGATTTTGAATAGACCTATTCTCTGGCAAGTAG
>NW_017002040.1:0-200 GCF_001483705.2 Eufriesea mexicana | reverse complement strand
CCGGCCACTTTCTACAGCATTGCAAGGGCTACAGAACGCGAAAAGGATCTTTCCTGCATACTTATGCCAGGAAGCTAGCTCAACACGATATTAGTCGAAAATGTCTGTAAAATTGAACTTTACAGCCCGAATCTGCGGCATTGCAATGGCTATAGCACACCAAAAGGATCTTTCCTCATTACTTATGCAAGGAAGCTGGC
>NW_017002039.1:0-200 GCF_001483705.2 Eufriesea mexicana | reverse complement strand
ATCTACTCGCCAAAGTATAGGTTTATTCAAAATCAATAATCTGTAATAGCTTAGTGAATAGTTGGTCTAACGCCATCCATGCAATGGCAAGTACAGCCACCTACTTGCCACAGCATAGGTCTATCCAAAATCTATAATCTGTTATAGCTTGGTGAATAGATCGCGTAAAGCGTTGAATCCAATGGCAAGTACAGCCTTCT
>NW_017002038.1:0-200 GCF_001483705.2 Eufriesea mexicana | reverse complement strand
ATCGTTTCGTTTGGTTATGTCACGTTTGGTTCGGTTTAGAGAGGATAGCTTTGACTTTAGCGCCATAGTCTGCCATTACAAGCATTTCTCCGCCCCACAGTGCCCAAATATTTTCTGCTTTGACTGGGAAGTCCAGATATAGTGATCTCGGCACGTTATGTTTTGTCAGTTTGGGCTCGGTTACGTGGGGTTGTGATAAG
>NW_017002037.1:0-200 GCF_001483705.2 Eufriesea mexicana | reverse complement strand
TGGTTGGGTTATGTTAGGCCAGGTTATATTTGGTTATCTTATACTCTTCTGCTTTACATTTCAGTGCGGCACTTATCCGCGCCCTACTGGGCTGTAGTACATTCTGCCTGGCGCTCGGGAGGTCAAAAATAGTTGTCTAGGCATGTTAGGTTGAGTTAGGTTGTGTTCGGTTATGTTGTGTTAGTTTGTGTTAGGTCTCG
>NW_017002036.1:0-200 GCF_001483705.2 Eufriesea mexicana | reverse complement strand
TGAGTTAAGTGGAGCATTCTGCTATGAGGTGGATTTCAGCTCCGTACAGAGCTTTAATATTTTAAGCTTGTCTTCGGGAAGGCCAGCAATAGAGGCCTCGCCTCTTTATGACGAGTCATATTACGTTCTGTTAGTTCGGTTCAGGATTAGTTTGGTCAGGATTGCTTCAACTTTTGTCATGTACACTGACACTCGGTGTA
>NW_017002035.1:0-200 GCF_001483705.2 Eufriesea mexicana | reverse complement strand
AATTTTTGAGAAAATTTTGGGAGGTTGGTTGAAGTGGATTGTGATAAACTTTGTTTTGTAGAGGAGTTGGGAGATTTTGAGAAAATTTTTGGAGTCTTATTGGGAAATTAGGTTAAATTTTTATTTCTTGGGACGACTTTTCGTTTGTTATCTTGATTAATAATTATTGAGAATATTTTGGGAGGTTGGTTGAAGTGGAT
>NW_017002034.1:0-200 GCF_001483705.2 Eufriesea mexicana | reverse complement strand
TGGATTACGTTCGGATATCTTTCACTTTTCCGCTGTACACTGCGATTCTATAGATTTCTGCGCACTACTCTCCTCTGCTATGCCCTCCTAGGCTCTGTCGCGGACAGCAATACTGGTCGCGGCACGTTAGGTTGAGCTTGGCTACGTTTGATAGTGCTGGGATAGATCAGGTTAGGATGGGGTAGATTTGACTCTTGTGC
>NW_017002033.1:0-200 GCF_001483705.2 Eufriesea mexicana | reverse complement strand
GTAAACCATAAATTTAAAGATGCAGACAAATTGATAATTATACGATTAGTAGATGTAAAAGTATATGGAATAAGACTTAAAGAATTTAATAAAGAAATATAAACTAATAAGCGTAAAAGGATAATAATATTTCAATTTTATTTATAAGCTATTTTAAATATTTTAAAGATCGTACTTAAAAATTGGAATTGAAATATATT
>NW_017002032.1:0-200 GCF_001483705.2 Eufriesea mexicana | reverse complement strand
ATATACTGTGTTCTAGTATGTTCAGCTTGTCTCTGGGGAGTTCAGCGATAGTGGTCCCGGCGCATTAGGTTATAATATGTTACGTATGGTTATGTTACGTTTGGTTAGTTTGGGATGGGATATCTTCCACTTTCGTTTTATACACTGCCCTTCGGTGGATTTCTGCCCTCTACAGTGATTTAATATACTCTGCTCGACTA
>NW_017002031.1:0-200 GCF_001483705.2 Eufriesea mexicana | reverse complement strand
CTGCCGGAAAACTACCCTGCTTCCGAATCGCATTCGCGTCTCATGTTGGTACTGCGATTATGCACGTTTTTGTCGCGACCTTCCTGTATCGCGCTGCTTCTTGGCCAAGGAATATCCTACGTAAGATGGATGACACGGTCCCTACTTTTTTCCACGGTTTTTAGAATTCGCAGATTTTTCCCCGGTTTTTCCGTGCATCA
>NW_017002030.1:0-200 GCF_001483705.2 Eufriesea mexicana | reverse complement strand
TTTTAAATAAATTGGGTCGCTTGATTGATTTATGGTGTTTGATGAGTGAATAGTATGTGATGGATTGGGTTGGACTTGATATTCAATGGTGTTCGTTTGTTATTAATTTGGAGTGCTAATTCTTTGGAAATTATTGGAGTTATTATGGAAATATATCAATCATTTGTTACATATTCGGTTTTTCTTTTTCTTTTTATCAA
>NW_017002029.1:0-200 GCF_001483705.2 Eufriesea mexicana | reverse complement strand
TACACTCCTCTAATATGTACCGCCTGGCCCTGGGGAGGACAGCGATGGTGTTTGCGGCACGTTGGCTTAATGTTGGCTACGTTTGGTTGCGTTGCGTTTTGCTGGGAAAAGCTGGGATAGCTTTGACTTTTGTCTACGCACTGCTGTTCGTTGTATTTCTGCGTTCTACTGTTCTCTAATATTTTCGGCTTGTCCCTGGG
>NW_017002028.1:0-200 GCF_001483705.2 Eufriesea mexicana | reverse complement strand
GATTCAATTTTATTGACATTTTCGACTAATATCGTGGTTAGCTATCTTTCTTGCGTAAATATGTCGGAATGATTCTATTGGCGTGCTTTTGCCATTGCAATGCCAAAGAATCTTGCTGTAAAATTCAATTTTATTTACATTTTCGACTTATATCGTGGTGACCTATCCTTCTTGCCTAAATAAGCAGGGTAGATTCTATT
>NW_017002027.1:0-200 GCF_001483705.2 Eufriesea mexicana | reverse complement strand
TATAGAATGTCCCTGGCAGATTCAATTTTATTGACATTTTCTACTAATATGGTGGTGAGATATTTTCCGTGTATAGGTAAGGAGGAAAGATGATATTTGTGTGCTATAGCGTTTGCAATGCACTGGAATCAGGCTGGAAAATTCAATTTTATAGACAGCTTCGACTAATATCGTTGTGAGCTATCTTTCCTGCATAAATA
>NW_017002026.1:0-200 GCF_001483705.2 Eufriesea mexicana | reverse complement strand
TAACGTAGAAAGACACAACGTAACGTGCCGCGACTACTATTGCAGGCCTTCCCAGGGTCTAGCCGATTGGAGTAGAGTACAGTGGAGGGCAGAAATCCACCGAATAAAGGTGTATAGCACGAAAGTCAAAGCGATCATGGCCAAAGTTAGCCTCGCGTAACATTCCCCAACCTATCGTGCCACGACCGCCATTGCTGGCC
>NW_017002025.1:0-200 GCF_001483705.2 Eufriesea mexicana | reverse complement strand
TCACGTAACACAGGCGATCTATCGCGATGGCTGCAATTACTATGCCGCTTGCCGGTTTTGCCAAAGAATAGCGCGATGTTCCTTGCTTTTATCGGCCCGTAAAGTATAGAATGATCGTTCTGGGTGTGACGTAAACACGGATTAGAGGGAAAATGAATTTTACGGAACGCAAGGTAACGAGTATTTATAGAATTTGTAAT
>NW_017002024.1:0-200 GCF_001483705.2 Eufriesea mexicana | reverse complement strand
GATGTAGAAAACTGTAAAAGTATGTATGTGTCATAACGTCATTTATCGAGTTATTAACGAAAGGTATCCAGTCGTGCCGCATCGGACCGACCGAGTGGGACGATCCCAGTCGAATCGCTTCCAACCGGCCGAAGGGAACAAACGCCAGTCGTGTCGGTTCGTCCCGACTGAAAGGACGATCTCCGCTCCGGTCGATGCTA
>NW_017002023.1:0-200 GCF_001483705.2 Eufriesea mexicana | reverse complement strand
ATCCATCCATACATCCACCCATCCATAGATCCATCGAACCATACATCAATCCATCCATACATTATAACATATATACATCCATACATACATATATCCGTAGATCCGTCCTTCCATACCTCTATCCTTTAAAAAAAAAACATCAATCGATACTGCCATCCATCCATACATCCATCCACCCATACATCAACAATTCCATACAT
>NW_017002022.1:0-200 GCF_001483705.2 Eufriesea mexicana | reverse complement strand
TAACCAAACTTATCCTAACCTGACCTAACCAAGAGTAAGGTAACCCAAAGTAACCTGCCGCGACCTCTGTTGCTGGCGTCCCAAGAGACGTGCAGAATATAAAAGAGAAATGTAGAGCGCAGAAACCCATAGAATAACAGTCGATAGCCCAAAAGTCGAAGCTAATCTAACCTAACGCGGCCTAACCAAACTTTCCCAAA
>NW_017002021.1:0-200 GCF_001483705.2 Eufriesea mexicana | reverse complement strand
TCCGGTTAGGGTGGGTTAGGCTACGTTTTGTAAAGGTAGCTTTAACTTCTGTGCTGTTCACTGCTAGTCCGTGGATTTCTGCGCTCCACTGCGCTCTAGTATGTCCTGCAGCAACATCGGTGTGGGCACGTTAGAATGCCGCATGCTTAGTTTGGTTATGTCCTGTTTTTTGTGTTAGGCTTCGGTTGCTTGAACTTTTC
>NW_017002020.1:0-200 GCF_001483705.2 Eufriesea mexicana | reverse complement strand
TAAAATGGATGTTAATAATTACTTGTTTGACTACCATTAGTAGTAATTATTAATATTAATAATGATGATTAATATATTACTATCATATTAACAGTATTTTAATAGTATCATAATAGTATTATAATTAGTATTATGTCAACAATAATAGTGATTATTAATATTGATAAAATAGATATTAATAATTACTTGTTTGACTACCA
>NW_017002019.1:0-200 GCF_001483705.2 Eufriesea mexicana | reverse complement strand
TTCGACTAATATCGTGGTGAGCTGACTTCCTGGCGTAAGTAAGGAGGAAAGATACATTTTGAGGGCTATAGCCATTGCAGTGATATTGTTTGTGGCTGGAAAATACAATTTTGTTGACATTTTCGACTGATATCGTTGTGAGTTAATTTTCTTACATAACAAAGGAGGAACGATTCTATTGGCGTGCTATAGCCATTGAA
>NW_017002018.1:0-200 GCF_001483705.2 Eufriesea mexicana | reverse complement strand
TGAATGTATGCTTGTATGGATGTATGTATGGATGTATGGGTGGATGTATGAGCGGATTTATGTGTGGATGTATTGATGCGTGTATGGTAGGGCGTATGTATGGATGCATGTATGGATAGATGTATGGATGTATGTAAGGATGTCTGTATGGATATATCTATGGATGTATGTATGGATGTGCGTATGGACGTATGTATGGA
>NW_017002017.1:0-200 GCF_001483705.2 Eufriesea mexicana | reverse complement strand
TGCATAAATAAGGAGGAAGGATTCTATTGGCGTGCTATAGCCACTGCAATGCAATAGAATCTGGCTCGAAAATTCAATTTCATTGTCATTTTCGACTAATATCGGGGTGTGCTATCTTTCTTGCATAAATAAGGAGAAAAGATTCTATTGGCGTGCTATAGCTATTGCAATGCAATAGAATCTGTCTGGAAAATTAAATT
>NW_017002016.1:0-200 GCF_001483705.2 Eufriesea mexicana | reverse complement strand
AAAATGAAGCGAAAATGGAATTGAAGGATGCTGTGACTGAAGGATATGTTCCATGTCCCAAACGTAATTGCAAATTCGATATCTTTTTCGAGAATCCCAGACTGTGGTTACAATCTGAGATTTGTGGAGTATGGTGAAGATACCTGTTAATCTCTGCGTTTATGTTGTTTAAATTTTTGCAATCATCGGTCGAATTATTA
>NW_017002015.1:0-200 GCF_001483705.2 Eufriesea mexicana | reverse complement strand
CGATGGGTTAGGTGAGGTATGTAAGGCTATGTTAGGATACTTTCGACCTTTGCGTTATCCGCTGCGATGCAGTGTATTCCTGCACACCATTCATCTCTAATTTGTTCTGCTTGGACCCGGGAAGGCGAGCAATATTTTTCTTGGCACGTTAGGCTGAGTTATGTTACATTCGGTTGTGTCACTTATGACTAAGATAGGAT
>NW_017002014.1:0-200 GCF_001483705.2 Eufriesea mexicana | reverse complement strand
AGGATGGGTAATTTTCGACTTTTGACTTACCCTCGTGTATTTAACAATGTTGCAACGCTATTCTCTGACTTTCCCTTGACAATTTATAACAAACTCGTTGAATCATTTCCCTCCCTGTATCTACCAATTTTTCTTTTAATTTTCATACACGAAATTAAAAAATTTCATACTCGTTTCGTCTAAAAATTGCCACGAAAAAA
>NW_017002013.1:0-200 GCF_001483705.2 Eufriesea mexicana | reverse complement strand
CACCAAGATATAACAGGTTTTAGATTCTGAATAGAAACATTCTCTGGCAAGTAGATGGCTGTACTTGCCATTGGTTGAAGGCGTTAGGTGACCTATACACCAAGCTACAACAGATTATATATTTTGAATGAACCTACTCTTTGGCAAGTAAATGGCTGTACTTTCCATTTAATTGGTGGCGTTAGGCGATGTATTCACCA
>NW_017002012.1:0-200 GCF_001483705.2 Eufriesea mexicana | reverse complement strand
TCGTGGTGAGTTAACTTTCTTGCATAAGTAAGGAGGAATGATTCTATTGGCGTGCTATTGCCAGTGCAATGCTACAGAATCTCGACGGAATGTTCAATTTTATTTTCATTTTCTACTAGTATCGTGGCGACCTAACCTCCTTGCATAAACAAGGAGGAAAGATTATATTTGCAAGCTATAACCATTGCAATGCTGTAGAA
>NW_017002011.1:0-200 GCF_001483705.2 Eufriesea mexicana | reverse complement strand
ATAACACAGAAGTCAAAGCTGCACTAACCAAACCTATCCGAACCAAGCCAAGCCCAAGTTAGCATAACTCAACTTAGAGTGACGAGACCACTACTGCTGGCCTACCCAGAGCCAAGCAGAGCATATTAGCGCACAGCAGGCCGCAGCAATCCACCGTATAGCAGTGTATTGCGCAAAAGGCAAAGCTTTCCTCCCCAAAC
>NW_017002010.1:0-200 GCF_001483705.2 Eufriesea mexicana | reverse complement strand
TTATACAGCAATTGTATTTATAAAGGTTTAATATACGTGAAATTTATACATTTTATGCAGTATGCAAATAAAATACTAGTCTTTCTTAATGCCACTGTGGATCACAATATATGAAGTATCTGTACTGTTCCTGATCCGGGAGTGAAGAGCTCCAAGGGACAGCAGGCCCTTTTAAACCCCCAAAACCGACCCCTTGATGT
>NW_017002009.1:0-200 GCF_001483705.2 Eufriesea mexicana | reverse complement strand
TAATTAAATTAATGATAAAACTAATAATAAATTAATCTTGTACCACTAATCCGATTAATAAGAGCTGATATTCAAGAGTCGATTGATAGATTACCGACGTGTTAACACCGTCGGAAGAATCCTGATGGTAACATTTCCGAGTCAGGTTAGGTCTCGAAAGGTATTTCCTTGAAATATTCAGACCTAACGTGGAAACTCAA
>NW_017002008.1:0-200 GCF_001483705.2 Eufriesea mexicana | reverse complement strand
CGTAACACAACCGAAAGTAGCATAAATTAACATAACGCACCGGCGCCTATATTACTGGCCTTCCCGTAGTTAAGGAGAGCAGTAGAACATTGTAGAGAGTAGAAATACACCGAAAAGCAATGTGCAACGCAAAAGTCAAAGATATACCGTCTTTACCTGACCATACCTGACACAACAAGGCGTAGCATAACTAAACGTAA
>NW_017002007.1:0-200 GCF_001483705.2 Eufriesea mexicana | reverse complement strand
ACTTATATTAAGACTGTTAATATGATATATAATTGTTTTTAAATTAAAGTAGTCGTTAAAAAAGGAAGGCACGCGGATTCTTTTACCTGTGGATTTGACAGGTGTCCTTAGAAATAGGTATACAGATAGCGTCCGTAAAGATAGTGTTAATGACATATAGGGTGTACCAAAATTCGCGCAAGATTTGAATTTTGCGCCAT
>NW_017002006.1:0-200 GCF_001483705.2 Eufriesea mexicana | reverse complement strand
CGAATCCCCACCAGTCCAACCATTCTAACATCAAGGCAGAAGTAGAGTAAAACGCTTCCCTTAGTGGTAAAACTGATCCTTCCTATTAGCCCGGTCATAGAACACCGTGTGACAAAGAAAGCGAAAGAAGCAACGAAACAAAGTGAGACAGACGCAAGAAATAGATGCAAGAGCGTAGACTCATCCCAAAAGCATATTAA
>NW_017002005.1:0-200 GCF_001483705.2 Eufriesea mexicana | reverse complement strand
TTCGATATTGTTTCCATTCATGCTCTGTTAGCTTTCTTAGAACGTCTAGAATTTTTCAATAATTTCTCCTTTATTTTTGGCAATAAGAGAGTAAGAAATTTTTATCTGCACCTTCTATGGTTGTCTAAATTTTCCACTATCTCGCTTTCATAGAACGTCTACAATTTTTCAATAATTTCTCCTTTATTTTCGGTAATAAA
>NW_017002004.1:0-200 GCF_001483705.2 Eufriesea mexicana | reverse complement strand
CGGCCGGGGAGACCGTCTCTCTCTCCCGTTGTAATCTAGGTCAGAGTGACCACGAGCTGACGTGTGGGGGCCCGTCTGTTCGAGAGACCGTAGTCTGGGCGCGCGGCGTCGCGTGGTGGTCGCGCGGCGTCGCGTGGTGTTCGCGCGGCGTCCGCAGGGTATGCGTGCGTTGCGGTGTGGTGGTGTGCGTGTTGTGTTCG
>NW_017002003.1:0-200 GCF_001483705.2 Eufriesea mexicana | reverse complement strand
TCAATAAGTGTACTTAAAATCATATCAACTCTGTCTACATTACCTATGTTAGAATTATAATCTACAATACACGATTGTTTCTTCGTACTTAATATTGTACCATAATCCTTTTCTGCAATTTCAATCAACCTAGCTGTGTGTACAGAAGACAACATCCAAACATCCTTTTTGTCACGCCATTTTATTGCCAGTAAAATGTT
>NW_017002002.1:0-200 GCF_001483705.2 Eufriesea mexicana | reverse complement strand
CTTATTTATGCAAGTGGGCTAGCTCACCACGATATTAGTTCAAAATTTCAATAAAATTCAATTTTCCAGACAGATTCTGTAGCATTACAGTTGATATAGCACGCCAGTAGAATCATTCCACCTAATATATCCAACAAAGCTAGGTCACCATGATATTAGTCGAAGATGTGAATAGAATTGAATTTTACAGGCAGACTCTA
>NW_017002001.1:0-200 GCF_001483705.2 Eufriesea mexicana | reverse complement strand
TTATAGCCATTGCAATGCTATAGTATCTGGCTGGAAAATTTAATTCTATTGACATGTTCGACTGATATCGCGGTGAGCTGACTTTCTTGGATGCATATGGACCAAAAATTCTATTGTCGTGCTATCGCCATTGCAATTCTGTAGTATCTGGATTGAAAATTCAGTTTTATTGACATTTTCGACTAATATCGTGGTGAGCT
>NW_017002000.1:0-200 GCF_001483705.2 Eufriesea mexicana | reverse complement strand
ATTGGTGTATGTAAGGGTGTATATGCTGATGTCTCTATGGAAGCATGGATGGATGTGTGGATGTGTGGATGGATGTATGGACGAAGGGATGTATGGATGGACGGAGGTATGGATGGATGGACTTATGGATGTATGGGTGTATAAATGTATGGATGTATGGATGGATTGATGTACGGATGGATGGATGGATGGATGGATGG
>NW_017001999.1:0-200 GCF_001483705.2 Eufriesea mexicana | reverse complement strand
CCTGTTATACCTTGGTGAATAGACCGCATAACGCCTACAATCCAATGGCTCGTACTGGCATCTTCTTGCCAGAGAATAGGTCTATTCAAAATCTATAAATTGTTATAGCTTGGTGAATTGATCGACTCACGCCTTCAATCCAATGGCAAGTACAGCCTCCTACTTGCCAGATAATATATCTATTCAAGATCTATATTCTG
>NW_017001998.1:0-200 GCF_001483705.2 Eufriesea mexicana | reverse complement strand
GAAGAATCAAAATTTATACCTGGAGAGGGAAAATCAAGAACCACATTGCACGTGGAGACTATTGTCGTTACGATAATGAAAATGGATGGGTAGAGACAAAATGATCACCCCGAACATTGTAGAAGCTTCCTTCTAAGTAAGTTTCTCAGAAAAATATGTCAGGATCGGAACACGTTAACCATATAACGAGATCATTCGAT
>NW_017001997.1:0-200 GCF_001483705.2 Eufriesea mexicana | reverse complement strand
TTACGTTACGTTTGGATGGGTTAGGTCTTAATAGCTTTAACTTTTGCGCTAAACACTGCGAGCATATGGATTTCAGCTCCCTACCGTGTCCTAACACGCTCTGCTTGCCACTGGGCAGTTTAGCAACGTATGTCTCTACACGTTACGTGTAGTGAGGTTACGCTTGTCTACGTTGCGTTTGGTTTTGCTACGATAATATA
>NW_017001996.1:0-200 GCF_001483705.2 Eufriesea mexicana | reverse complement strand
TAAGTTCCAGGCGTCCAGCTTTGTCGCGACTTCCACCGACCCCCAGCAACCTCGGTCAGGGAGACGAGTTTGTTTCGCGAAGATCCGTCGATGGATATCCACGATTTTCTCAATGGGGTTTTCAGGAGGATTCACTACCCTGGCGATCAGGGGAGTTCACATTTTATATCTCAGTACCCTTTCTTTATCAAAAGATTCCT
>NW_017001995.1:0-200 GCF_001483705.2 Eufriesea mexicana | reverse complement strand
CAAGCAGGACATGCCAGAGCACAGTAGGGCGCAGAAATCCACCGAATGGCAGTGTACAGAACAGAAGTTGAAGCAATCCTGTCCAAACTTAGCCTAACCCAACGTAACCGAACGTAGCCTGAATTCCCTTAACGTGCCGAGACCACCCATGCTGGCGTTGCCAGATCCAAGCTGAATACATTAGAGCACTGTAGGAAGCA
>NW_017001994.1:0-200 GCF_001483705.2 Eufriesea mexicana | reverse complement strand
ACTCCGCAAAACTGAGAATTTCTGCCCTCTGCTACGCTGTTGTTCATTCTGCTTGGCTCTATGCAGGCGAGCCATAGTGCCCCCGGCTCGTTAGGTTGGTTCCTGTCAGATTCAGTTATGTCACGTTTGGTTTGGCAAGTATGTGGCAGCTTTGACTTTTGCGCTATACACTGCGATTCCATGGATTTGTGCGCTCTACT
>NW_017001993.1:0-200 GCF_001483705.2 Eufriesea mexicana | reverse complement strand
ATGCTACAGAAACTGACTGGATAATTCAATTTTATTGACATTTTCCACTAATATCGTGGTGAGGAGATTCTGATGCATAAATAAGGAGGAATGATTCTATTGGCATGCTATAGCCATTGCAATTCTATAGAATTAGGCTGGAAAATTCTATTTTATTGACATTTTCGACAAATTTCGTGGTGAGCTGATCTTGTTGCATA
>NW_017001992.1:0-200 GCF_001483705.2 Eufriesea mexicana | reverse complement strand
TAGATTTTGAACAGACCTATTCTCTGGCAAGTAGATGGCTGTACTTGCCATTGTATTGATGGCATTAGGCGATCTATTCACCAAGCTACAACAGGTTATAGATTTTGAAGAGACCTATTCTCTGGTGATTTGATGGTTTTTCTTGCCATTGGATTGAAGGCGTTAGGCGAACTATTCACCAAGCTATAACAGATTACAGA
>NW_017001991.1:0-200 GCF_001483705.2 Eufriesea mexicana | reverse complement strand
CATACATACATCCATACAAACATCCATAGATACATACATACAAGCATACATTCATGCATCCACGCATATGTACATCAATATATCCATCCATCCATATATCCTGCCAACTACATATTACCATCCATACATACATCCAACCATACACCCATACATCCATACACCCATACATCCATACATATATGCATCCGTACATCCATTTA
>NW_017001990.1:0-200 GCF_001483705.2 Eufriesea mexicana | reverse complement strand
ATAGTATCCGGAAGGAAAATTCAGTTTTATTGATATTTTCGTCTAATATCGTGGTGAGCTGACTTCCTTGCATAAATAAGGACGAAAGATTCTATTGGCACACTATACCCATTATAATGCTATAGAATCTGCCTCGGAAATTCAATTTTATTAACATCTTCGAAAAATATCGTCGTGATGTAACTTTCTTGCATAAATAC
>NW_017001989.1:0-200 GCF_001483705.2 Eufriesea mexicana | reverse complement strand
GCGGTAAGATCTTTTGAGGATTTTATTTCGTTCGTTACGTTACACGTAAAATTCGCCTGGCTACAAAGTCTCGGTGACAGTTCCTTCGTTATTATATAGCTGTTCGACGGCGGTGGGGGAATAAACGAGGGACCTAAGTTTTTGTCCTATGGCAATTATGTGCATATACCAGTTGCCATGATTGTCAAGTTAGAAAACTA
>NW_017001988.1:0-200 GCF_001483705.2 Eufriesea mexicana | reverse complement strand
TAATCCATGGACAGCTATGCTATGTTGGTGGATGTAGCAAGTACCGTACTGTCAGTTGGAAGTTGCTCAAGACAAAAATAATATACATATACCACTCTAGAGATGCTTTAGGATTTAAATCATATTTGAACAAAATCATTCGACTGTTACAGTAGTGTAATGAACGCTGTACTCAGTACTGCTTTGTCATCTTTAACTTC
>NW_017001987.1:0-200 GCF_001483705.2 Eufriesea mexicana | reverse complement strand
GACTTTCGTGCAGTGCAATCCCTTTCGGTGAATTTCTGCGCCCTACTGTTCTCCTGTATATCCCGCTTGGCACCGGGCAGGCCTGCAATAGTGGTCGTGGAACGTCAGGTTGAGATATGTTACGCTTGGTCTTGTTTCCATTGGCTATGTTAGAATATGATTGCCTTGATATTTTTGCCACACACTGCTATTCGGTGGAT
>NW_017001986.1:0-200 GCF_001483705.2 Eufriesea mexicana | reverse complement strand
ATGCCAATAGAATCTTTCCTCCTTATTTATGCAACAAAATTAGCACTCCACGATATTAGTCGATAATGCCCATAAAATTGAGTTTTCCTGCCAAATTCTATTGCATTGCAATCGCCAAGGCATGCCAATAGAATCTATCCTCCTTATTTATGCAACAAAATTAGCTGAGCACGATATCAGTCGAAAATGTCACTAAAATT
>NW_017001985.1:0-200 GCF_001483705.2 Eufriesea mexicana | reverse complement strand
AAGGAAAATAACGATTTTATATTATCCAACTATTTTTGAAATAAATGTTTATCAATTTTAATGGTGTATTTTTATTTTACCTTACATTGCACACAATGTGTTCAATCCGTTCCTCGCAATAAAAATTTTCTGAGGAACGAGATGCACACACGGAGTGCAATCATCTTATTTATGTGAATTCACTTACGAATTGGGTGATT
>NW_017001984.1:0-200 GCF_001483705.2 Eufriesea mexicana | reverse complement strand
ACAGAAAAGCGGTGTAACGTACGAAACTTAAAGCTACCCTATCGTAACCTTACCAAAGGAAGCACAACCGTACATAACATAACTGAACCTGACGCGCAGTGACAACAATTGCTGGCGTCCCCTGAGACAAATAGAGTATATTAGAGCACATTAAACCGCGAAGATCCACCAAAGAACATCTTATAGCACAAAAAGTAAAA
>NW_017001983.1:0-200 GCF_001483705.2 Eufriesea mexicana | reverse complement strand
AGTAGAATCTTTCCTCCTTACACATGCAAGAATGTCAGCTCACCACAATATTAGTCGAAAATGACATTAAAATTGTATTTTCAATACAGATACAATAGAATTGCAACGGCTATAGCTGGCCAATAGAATCTTTCCTACTTATTGATGCAAGAAGGTTACCACACTACGATATTAGTCGAAATTGTTAATAAAATTGAATT
>NW_017001982.1:0-200 GCF_001483705.2 Eufriesea mexicana | reverse complement strand
GAATTTTGGAAAACAAAATCTAATATACCGTTGCAGATATATAGACAGATTTATTCGATGATTTATCTACGACTCTTTGAAGTTCTAGGGGTGTGTCTAACAAAGTTTCTAGACGGTTGAACTGTAAAATTTTAAACGTTACATCTCAAATGCTACAAAGGGTCAAAATTCAATCCTTGAATAAGACAAAGAGATAAAAT
>NW_017001981.1:0-200 GCF_001483705.2 Eufriesea mexicana | reverse complement strand
GCTAGATTTGGTTAGGTTTGTTTAGGATAGCTTTGTCCTTTGCGCTATACACTGTTATTCTGTTGAATTCAGAGCCCTAAGTTGCTCAGCTATAATCTGCCCGTCTCCCGTAATGCCAGCAATTGTGGTCGTGGCACCCCCAGTTGTCTTTCGTTCCGCTTGGTAGTATTACGTTTGGACAAGTTAGGAGAGGATTGCTT
>NW_017001980.1:0-200 GCF_001483705.2 Eufriesea mexicana | reverse complement strand
ATTTTCGAATTTCTTCACTTATACACTTTATTTTTTTATATTTCAAAAATCTTATCTTCGCGTAAAGATATCTTTGTTATTCGCCAGTTGAATGCTGGTAATAATACTTTGTTGTTAGCATGGATCGGAGCGAAGATCGTCCTTTCGGTCGGTCCGAAGCGCCACGACTGGCGTTCGTCCCCTTCGGCCGGTTGGAAGCG
>NW_017001979.1:0-200 GCF_001483705.2 Eufriesea mexicana | reverse complement strand
GGTTATGTTAGGTTATGGCACGTTTGTTCAGTACCGCTCTGACTATTGTGCTATGCACAGTTAATCGGAAGATTTCTGCCCTCTACTGCAATCTGCTTGGCGCAGTGGAGGCCAGAAATAGTGGTCCCGGAACGTTTTGTTGAGTTCGCTATGTCAGGGTTGGGTATGTTAGTTTGGGTAAGGTATGAGTATCTTTGACT
>NW_017001978.1:0-200 GCF_001483705.2 Eufriesea mexicana | reverse complement strand
CGAGAGGTTAAGAAATTCTACGTTTGTTTCGACTAGGTTGTGTCTGCTTAGGTAAGGACATCTACTGTTTTTGTGCTGTACATTGTTATTTGGTGGCTTCCTGCGTTCTAGAGTGCTCTACTAAGCTCTGCTGGACACTGGGGTGGTTAGCAGTAGTGGCTGCGACACGATATGTCGTATCAGGCTACGTTTGGTAATGT
>NW_017001977.1:0-200 GCF_001483705.2 Eufriesea mexicana | reverse complement strand
AACACTGCTGTTCCCTAGTACACTCTGCGTGTCCGTGCGGAGGCCAGCAGTGGTGGTGTCGACGTGATAGGTTGTGCTATGTTGCGTTTGACTATGTTATGTTTAGCTAGGTTAGGATAGGCTGCTTTGGTTATTACGCTTTACACTGCTATTCCATGGACTTCTGCGAAGTACTGTACTCTACTACGTTCTGCTTAGCG
>NW_017001976.1:0-200 GCF_001483705.2 Eufriesea mexicana | reverse complement strand
ACAAAAAACCAAACGTATCCTAACTATACCTAACGTGCCGAGACCACTACTACTTGTTTCTCAGGAGTCGAGCAGAGTATACCAGAGCAACGCAGAGCGTAGAAATCCACCAAATGGCAGTGTATAGCACGAAAGTGAAAGGTATCCTCTCCTGTCCAAACCAATCATGATATAACCAAACGTAACCGAACTCAACCAAA
>NW_017001975.1:0-200 GCF_001483705.2 Eufriesea mexicana | reverse complement strand
ATATGGATGGATGGGTGTATTGATGTACAGATGTATGGATGCATGAATGTATGGACGTATGGGCGTATGTATGGGTGCTTGTATGCGTGTATGAGTTCATGGATGGACGGATGTATATATGGGTGGACGTATGAATCGGTGGTTGTGCGGAATGATGGATATATGGATGCATGGATGTATGTACGGTGTATATATTGTTG
>NW_017001974.1:0-200 GCF_001483705.2 Eufriesea mexicana | reverse complement strand
TATTCACCAGGCTATAACAGATTATAGATTTTCAATAAACCTATTGTCTGGCAAGTAGATGGATGTGCTTGCCATAGGATCGAAGGTGCTGGGCGAACTATTCTCCAAGCAATAACAGAATATAGATTTTGCATATGTATATCATCTGGCAAGTGGATGGCTGTACTTGTCACTGGATTGAAGGCGTTAGGCGATCTATT
>NW_017001973.1:0-200 GCF_001483705.2 Eufriesea mexicana | reverse complement strand
TTTTCTATATATCAGAAAAGTTTACAAGGCTATTGAGCTCTTCATAAGCAGAAAGTAAACCAAGGACGTACCTCGCTCCTTCTAAGTGTTTAAAATGGGTGATGAAGGCATGAATTCCTAGGTATGACGCTATACTGACTTGGGCTATCCAATATGACGTAAAGCTAAACGTTACAAGAAGTATCGCACTATTCCTACGG
>NW_017001972.1:0-200 GCF_001483705.2 Eufriesea mexicana | reverse complement strand
TGTATGAATATCATATCCGCATAAATATGTGTATCTATTATGTGTGCACTTAAGTATAACAATGCAAATTTTGAACTATTTTATATATGTCTATATGTTTAAACCAAAAAGAAAAGAAACATCACTGAAACTACAACGTAAAAAATTTGAAGAAATTTCGAAAAACAAATAGCACCCACATATAAAAATTTTTTCAGTGT
>NW_017001971.1:0-200 GCF_001483705.2 Eufriesea mexicana | reverse complement strand
GGCCAGCAATAGCAGTCGCGGCAAGTTAGGTTCAGTTATGTTACGTTTGGTTAGTTTAGGAGATGTTAACGTCGGTCAGGTCAACTCAGACTTTCGTGAAATACCCTGCTACTCGGTGTATTTCTGCGCAGTACTTTGCTCTACTATATCATGCTTAGCCCTGGGAATACCAGAAATTGTGGCCTCAGCACGTTAGGTTT
>NW_017001970.1:0-200 GCF_001483705.2 Eufriesea mexicana | reverse complement strand
TTGAATTTTCCAGTCAAATTCTATAGCATTGCAATGGCTATAGCATGCCAATACAATCATTCCCCCTTATTTATGCATCAGAATTCGCTCACCACGATATTAGTGGAAAATGTCAATTAAATTGAATTTCCCATTCAGATGCTATAGCATTGCAATGGCTATTGCATGCCAACAGCATCTTTCCTCCTTATTTATGCAAC
>NW_017001969.1:0-200 GCF_001483705.2 Eufriesea mexicana | reverse complement strand
GTTAGGCGATCTATTCTGCATTCTATAACAGGTTATGGATTTTGAATTCACCTATTCTCAGGCAAGCAGATGGCTGCACTTGCCATTTGTTTGAAAGAGTTAGTCGATCTATTCACTAAGCTTTAAGAGGTTATAGATTTTGAATTGACCTATTTTCTGATAAGTAGAAGTCTGTACTTGACATTGGATTGAAGGCGATC
>NW_017001968.1:0-200 GCF_001483705.2 Eufriesea mexicana | reverse complement strand
CTTGTCAGATGGCCCGACGCGCTGGGGGTCTCGCGCGAGGAGTTGGGCCGTGCGGTCGTTCGGTTGGGGGTGAGGAGCACCAGCCCCGTACCGTTCGGCATCCCAGGCCGAGCCTTTGCACTGGCTCTCGAGGCGTCGGTTGAGTGTGTGCGACGGCTGTTCGACAGCTGCCTCAGGACTGGTCGCTTCCCGGCATGTTG
>NW_017001967.1:0-200 GCF_001483705.2 Eufriesea mexicana | reverse complement strand
GAAGGATCTTTCCTCCTTACTTGTGCAAGAAAGTTAGCTCACCACGACATTAGTCGAAAATGTTAATGAAATTGAACTTTTCTGCCAGATTCTATAGCATTGCAAAGCCTATAGCACGCCAAAGTGATCTTTCCTCTTTACTTCTGCAAGAAAGGTATCTCACCACGATATTAGTCGAAAATGTCAGTAAAATTGAACTT
>NW_017001966.1:0-200 GCF_001483705.2 Eufriesea mexicana | reverse complement strand
TCAATAAAATTGAGTTTTTCAGCCACATTCAAAAGCATTGCAATGGATATAGCACGCCAGTAGTATCTACCCGACTTATTCACGCAATAAAGTTAGCTCACCACGATATTACTCAAAAAAGTCAATCAAATTGAATTTTAAAGCCAGATTCTACAGTACTGCAATGGCTATAGCTCGCTAATGGAATCTATCCTCCTTAT
>NW_017001965.1:0-200 GCF_001483705.2 Eufriesea mexicana | reverse complement strand
ATATTATTCCCGATATCATTGCCGATTTTTCTGCTCGACTGATCGAAAGAATAAAAGTATCGTCCGTACTTGGCGAATATTCCTCGCCATAAGGGACGTCGATCTAACTGGCGCATATATTTTTCACGCTTTAACCGAGCGAATCAAGACGCTATAATCGAGCGACGTCTAATTCTGCAGCAAAGAAATTTCGCACAAAG
>NW_017001964.1:0-200 GCF_001483705.2 Eufriesea mexicana | reverse complement strand
CATTGCAGTGATACTGAATGTGGTTGGAAAATACAAATTTATTGACATTTTCGACTAATATCTAGGTGAGATATTTTTCTGTCATAAATGAGGAGGAAGGATCCAATTGGCATGCAATAGCCGTCGCAATGCAATATAATACGGATGGAAAATTCAATTTTGTTTACATTTTCGACTAATATCGTGGTGAGCTATCTTTC
>NW_017001963.1:0-200 GCF_001483705.2 Eufriesea mexicana | reverse complement strand
ATTCGAGTTTTTTGCATAAATTATTGTGAAGAATCTCTTTCTAATTTAGAAAATGTTTAATTTATCTTTCATTTCTTGGTGAATTTGTGTAGTTTGCAAATAATTTGCAACCCTTAAATTTTATTTTGATAATTGTGATAGCATAACTATTCGTGTATTTTGCATAAATTATTGTGACAAATTTCTTTCTAATTTAGAAA
>NW_017001962.1:0-200 GCF_001483705.2 Eufriesea mexicana | reverse complement strand
ATTGGTAAAGATGGAGTAATATTTTCAAAAAATTAAATTGACCCATAATAACATATTAATCCATCATTGACCCATAAACTAGACTAAAGGACACAGTTGAAATTATAAATGATAATTTGTCTTTTCTTCAAGATAAGTCAATTTTCATTTATCAAACAGGCACAGAAATATCTAATATCATTTGCTTTGATATTAATTAA
>NW_017001961.1:0-200 GCF_001483705.2 Eufriesea mexicana | reverse complement strand
AGAATCTAACAGAGTATAGTAGAGCAATTTTGAGCGCAGAAATCCACCGAATAACAGCTTGTGGCACAAACTCATAAAAATCCTAACCGAGCCATCCTAACCTAACCTAACGAAACGTAACATTACACAACCATACGTGCAGAGACCGCTACTACTGGCCAACCCGGAGGCTAGCAGAGCATGTTATAGCACATGAGAGC
>NW_017001960.1:0-200 GCF_001483705.2 Eufriesea mexicana | reverse complement strand
GATGTGTGGATGGATTGAGATATGGATGCATGGATGTATGTATTGATGGATGTATGGATTGATTGATGTATGTATGGATTCAGGTATGGATGGATGGATTTATGGATGTATGGATATATGATTGCCTGGAAGTATCGGCGGATGTATGCATGTATGGATGGATGTATGGATGTACGGATGTATGGATGTATGAATGTATG
>NW_017001959.1:0-200 GCF_001483705.2 Eufriesea mexicana | reverse complement strand
ACCTAACATGAAGGTACAATAACTAAACCTAACGTCCCGCGAACAATGTTGCTGGCTTCCGCAGACAAAAGCAGAATATGGTAGAGCCCAATGGAGCACAGGAGTCCGTAGGATATCAGTGTCAAGGACATATGCCAAAGATATCCTGGCCTAACCTGACCGAACCTAACCTAACCGAGCGTAGCCTAACTCAGCTTAAC
>NW_017001958.1:0-200 GCF_001483705.2 Eufriesea mexicana | reverse complement strand
GCCACGTTCGGTTAGGGTACGTCGGCTTGGGTTAGGTTTGCATAGCTTCGATTTTCGTGGTATGAACAGAAATTCGGCGGATTCCTGCGTTCTTTATTGCTCTACTATACTCTGATCGATTCCTATGAGGCCAGCATCAGCGATCGTGGCACGACAGGTTGTGGTAGGTTACGTTTGATTATGTTATGTTAGGCTACGTT
>NW_017001957.1:0-200 GCF_001483705.2 Eufriesea mexicana | reverse complement strand
ACCTAACCTGCCGAGATCGATATTGCTATCATCCGCAGAGTCAAGCAGGGCATACTAGAGCACGGCACAAAAGATAAAGGTATCCTAACCAAACTTTGCCTAACCCCAGCTTACCGAACGTAACCCGACTCAACATTACGTGCCGAGACCACCATTGCAGACCTCCCCAGAGTCAAGAAGGACATAATAGAGCACAGTAG
>NW_017001956.1:0-200 GCF_001483705.2 Eufriesea mexicana | reverse complement strand
CGAAAATGTCAATAAAATTGAATTTTCCAGACAGATTCTACAGCATTGCAACGGCTATAGCACGCCAAAAGGATCTTTCCACCATACTTATGCAAGGAAGCTATCTCTCCACAATATTAGTCGAAAATGTCAATAAGATTGAAATATCCAGCCCGATTCTGCAGCATTGCTATGGCTATAGCAGGACAAAATGATCTTCC
>NW_017001955.1:0-200 GCF_001483705.2 Eufriesea mexicana | reverse complement strand
GGCACGTTAGGTTGGGGTATGCTAAGCTTGATTATATTGTGTTGGCTTGGGTTATTTCTGGATGGATATGGTTTTTGTGCTACACACCTCGATATGGACTTCTACGCCCCTACGTCCTCTAGTAAGTTCTGCTCGACCCTGGGGCGGCGAGCAATAATGATCGTGGTACGTTAGGTTGAGTAAGGTTACGTTCCGTCAGG
>NW_017001954.1:0-200 GCF_001483705.2 Eufriesea mexicana | reverse complement strand
TATCGTCCTGAGCTATCTTTCTTGCCTAAGTAAGCGGGGTAGATTCTATTGGCGTGCTATAGAAAATGCAATGCAGCAGAACCTGGCAGGAAAGTTCTATTTTATTGACATTTTTGACTAATATCGTGGTGAGACAGCTTCCGTGCTTAAACAAGGTGGAAAGAATCTATTGGCGTGCTATAGCCATTTTAATACTATAG
>NW_017001953.1:0-200 GCF_001483705.2 Eufriesea mexicana | reverse complement strand
CTCGGCTCGTTATGTTGATTCAGGTTACGTTCAGTTAGGTTGGGTTAAGCTATGTTTGGAAGGGGGACCCTTAACTTTTGCGCTGTGCACTGCCCTTCCGAGGATTTCTGCGATTTACAGAGCTCAAGTGTGTCCTGCTTGACTGTGTGGTGGGTAGCAATATCTGGCCCGGTGCCTTAGGTTGAGTTAGGCTATGTTTG
>NW_017001952.1:0-200 GCF_001483705.2 Eufriesea mexicana | reverse complement strand
CCTGGCCTGACCTGGCCTACCCTTACCAGACTTGACCAGACCTGACATGACCTGGCCTGACCTAACTGATCTGACCTGAGCTGACCTGACCTGACATGTCCTGACCTGTCCTGAACTTACCAAACCTGACATGACCGGACATGACCTGTCCTGAACTGACCTTACCTGACCTGAGCTGTCCTGACCTGCCCTGACCTGTC
>NW_017001951.1:0-200 GCF_001483705.2 Eufriesea mexicana | reverse complement strand
TGGTGTATGTATGGTTGTATGTATTGATGTATGTATGGATGTATGGATGGATGGATGGATGGAATGTTGTATGGAAGTATGGATGTATGGAAGGATGGATTGTTGTATAGATGTATGGATGGATGGGTGTATGGATAGTTGTATAGATGTATGGATGGGTGGATGTATGGATTGATGGATGTATGGATGTATGTATGGAT
>NW_017001950.1:0-200 GCF_001483705.2 Eufriesea mexicana | reverse complement strand
CAGACATCTACTTGCCAGAAAATAGGCCTACTCAAATTCTATAATCTGTTATAGCTTGGTGAAAAGGTCGCGTATCGCCTTCAACCAATGGCAAGAACAGCCATCTACTTGCCAAAGAATTGGTCTATTCAAAATCAATAACCTGTTATCGCTTTTTGAATAGATCGCATAACGCCTTCAATCCAATGGCTAGTACAGAC
>NW_017001949.1:0-200 GCF_001483705.2 Eufriesea mexicana | reverse complement strand
CCCAGTCCTAACCCAGCCTGACGTAACAACCAAACGTAGCATAACCCAACTTAACGTGGCGCGAGCACTATTGCCGGCCTCCCAGGAGTCGAATAGAATATAGTAGAACAATGTACTGCGCAGAAATGCTCCGAAGAGCAGTGTACAGCACAAGTGTGTAAGCTACCTCATCCTAACATAACCAAACGTAGCATAACCAG
>NW_017001948.1:0-200 GCF_001483705.2 Eufriesea mexicana | reverse complement strand
AATAGAATCTTTCCTCCTTATTTATGTAAGAAAGTTACATCACCACGATATTATACGAAAATGAAAATATAGTTGAATTTTCGAGGCAGATACTATAGAATTGTAATGGCTATAGGACGGCAATAGTGTCTTTCCTACTTATTTATGCATGAAAGTTAGCTCACGACGATATTTGTCGAAAATGTTAATAAAATTGAATG
>NW_017001947.1:0-200 GCF_001483705.2 Eufriesea mexicana | reverse complement strand
AAAGGAATTTGAGGATTGTAAAATAGGATTGCAAATTATTTAGAGTACTTTTCGATTATGGAAAATATAAATATAAGTCGCATAGGTATTACCTATGTTGATAAGTAAGTAATAGCAAAATTGCAAAGCAAGATTGGAAATTTCTATTTAAATTTCTATTTTCCCCGTCAGAAAAATTCCCAAATTTTCATTTTCCATCT
>NW_017001946.1:0-200 GCF_001483705.2 Eufriesea mexicana | reverse complement strand
ACGAATGTACGGATGTACGGATGTATGGACGTATGGATGGACGGACGGATGTATGGATGTATGAATGTATATATGTATGGATGTATGGATGGATGGATGTATGAGTGGATGGATGTATGAGAGGATGGATGCATGGGTGGATGGATGGATGGATGTATGGGTGGATATATGTATGGATCGATGGATGTATTGATGGGTGG
>NW_017001945.1:0-200 GCF_001483705.2 Eufriesea mexicana | reverse complement strand
TAAGGAGGTAAGATAATATTGGTTTGCTATAGCCACTGCATTGAGATAGAGTCAGGCTGAAAATATCAATTCTATTGACATTTCCGGCCGATATCGTTGTGAGCAACATTGTCCGCGTAAATAAGGCGGAAAGATAGTATTGGTTTGCTATATCCATTGCATTGCAGTAGAATCTGTCTGAAAAGTTCAATTCTATTGAC
>NW_017001944.1:0-200 GCF_001483705.2 Eufriesea mexicana | reverse complement strand
AGATTCATCCTGAACATATTAGAGCAAAGTAGAGCGGAGAAGTCCACCGAGTAGCAGTGTATGACACAAAAGTCAACTTCATCATATCGTAACATATCCAAGCATAATATAAACAAACGTAGGATACCTTAGCATAGCGAGCCGAGGCCACTGTTTCTGGCCTGCGCAGAGACAAGCAGAGGCTAGCAGGGCAACGTGGA
>NW_017001943.1:0-200 GCF_001483705.2 Eufriesea mexicana | reverse complement strand
GAATAGGAAGCAGGAAGGAGGAAAGAGGAAGACTGGATGGTGGAACGAGGAATGCAGGGAAAAAAAGACGGAAGTGAGAAGAAAACTAAGAAGCTGGAGAAGAGGAAAGGAACCCAAGGAGGAATACAAGAGAGTAAGAACAGAATACAAAGAGATGTGCGAAAAATGGAATGAAATATAAAGAGAGAATTTTAAGAACG
>NW_017001942.1:0-200 GCF_001483705.2 Eufriesea mexicana | reverse complement strand
AGTGGGCTTCCCAGTGCCAAGCTGAACACGCTGCAGCACTATAGAGCGCTGAAATCCACCGAACAGCAGTGTGTAGCACAAAAGACGAAGGTATCACCTCCTAACATAGCCGATGGTAACCAAACCAAACGTAACCTAACACAACCTGTCGTGCCACGACCGCCATTGCTGGCCTCCCCAGAGTCGAGTAGCGTATAGCA
>NW_017001941.1:0-200 GCF_001483705.2 Eufriesea mexicana | reverse complement strand
GCTGGCCTTCGCGGAGCCATCCGGCGCATATTAGAGCACAGAGGGGCGCAGAAATTCACTGAAAAGCAGACTACAGCACTAGGGACGAAGTTATACTCCTCTAACCTAACCAAGCGTAGCATAACCGAGCTCTACCAAACCCAGCCTAACGTGCCGAGGGTAATATTGCTGGTTGCCACGGAGGCAGGCGGAGTGTACTG
>NW_017001940.1:0-200 GCF_001483705.2 Eufriesea mexicana | reverse complement strand
TACAACCAAAGCGAACCCAAACAAACACAACATGACCAAACGGAACCTAACACAGTGTAACGCGCCGCGGCCAACATTTCGGAATTCCCAGTGCCAAGTAGAGTATATTATAGCCCAGTAGAGCGCAGAAATCCATCGGATGGCAGTGTACAGCACAAAAGTCAAACCTATCCAAACCAGACACAACCTAACCAAACCTA
>NW_017001939.1:0-200 GCF_001483705.2 Eufriesea mexicana | reverse complement strand
TTCCTGCCAGATTCTACTGCATTGCAATGGCTATAGCGCTCCAGAAGAATCTTTCCTCCTTACATAGGGAGGGTAGTTAGCTCACCGCGTTATTAGTAGAAAATCACAATACAATTGAATTTTCCAGCTAGGTTCTAAGCATTGCAATGCCTATAGCATGACAACAGAATCTTTCCTCCTTTTTATGCAAGAAAGATATC
>NW_017001938.1:0-200 GCF_001483705.2 Eufriesea mexicana | reverse complement strand
CTATACGCTGGTGTAAGGTGGATTTCTGCGTTCTACTGTACTCTAATATGTACTGCTTGGTTCTGCGAAGTCCAGCAATAGTGGTCTCAACACGTTGGGTTTAGTAGGGATACGTTCGGTTATGTTAGGTTAGCTTGGGTTTGGCTAGGGTGGCTTTGACCTTTTCGCTATACACTGCTATTTGGTGGACTTCTGCGCTC
>NW_017001937.1:0-200 GCF_001483705.2 Eufriesea mexicana | reverse complement strand
TTCGGCTCTCCTGCCATACACTGTGAGTCAGAGGATTTCTGTGACCTTCTGTGCTCTACTGCAGTATGCTTGGCTCAGGCGAGGCCAGGAGCTGTGGTCGCAGGACGTTTTGTGGAGCTATGCTACGTTTGGTTAGATTAGGTTTGGACAGGATAACTTTGGATATCGAAGGCTTTCGTGCTATATATTACAATGCGGTG
>NW_017001936.1:0-200 GCF_001483705.2 Eufriesea mexicana | reverse complement strand
TCATTGTACACAAATTTGTTTCAATTGTTTCCTTAACTCTTTGGGGCACGCTGGGATTAAAAGGGTCCCATCTTCCTGATACACCATAATGCATCGTGGGATATTTTTAATCATTTTTATCCAATAGCTGCATGCACATAGGTTTATAATGGAATTTCAAATAAGAATATAGAAAAATATTTTTGGACATTCGCTTTTAA
>NW_017001935.1:0-200 GCF_001483705.2 Eufriesea mexicana | reverse complement strand
ACTCATCCAATCCGGCCATCCATCCATACGGCCAACTATACATACATCCACCGATCCATACATTCATACAACAATCCACCCATCCATCCGTCGATACATCCATACATACGTCAATACATACATCCATACATACACCGATACATTCATCCATACATATATCCATACATACATCCTTCCATACATCCATACATACACACATA
>NW_017001934.1:0-200 GCF_001483705.2 Eufriesea mexicana | reverse complement strand
CGTGATATGCTATGAGTCATGTATAGTGCGTGTACGTTATAGTATATTTCCTTACATATTTCCAGTGTTTTTTTTTATTGCTGCATTCTATGCTATCTTTTCGCTCCTTTATTGCTGTAGTTCCTTCCTTTCTTATATCTAAGATGTTTTTTTATTGCTGCAATTTCTTGGTAGCCCTGCAATGTGCTTTCTATTGTAAC
>NW_017001933.1:0-200 GCF_001483705.2 Eufriesea mexicana | reverse complement strand
TTAATCAAATTCTAAAGATCGGTGTTAATTAATATACAAAATTTAAAATTAGCCAACGATACGTGGAATGTCGAAATAAAATAACTCTACCTATTAATTTGCATACGATTTATTATTTACTGTTTTAAAAATATCGTCAATTTTATGGCAGAAAGTCTTCAAATTACCATTTTTCTGTAACGAAAAAGTCGCCGAGTGCA
>NW_017001932.1:0-200 GCF_001483705.2 Eufriesea mexicana | reverse complement strand
TAGGAAAGGTTAGGCTTGGATATCCTCGGCTTTTGTGCTACTGACAGCAAAGCGGTGGATTTCTGCGCTCAATTGTGCTATTGCACATTTTGTTTGCCTCTGTGGATGTCTCGCAATAGTGGTCTCGTCGTATTAGGTTTAGTTATGTTACGTTCGTATGTGTTACGTTTGTCTAGATTACGATAGGCTACTCTGACTTT
>NW_017001931.1:0-200 GCF_001483705.2 Eufriesea mexicana | reverse complement strand
GTAAAATAAAATAAAATAAAATAAAATACAATAATAAACAAAATAATAAAATAAATTTAAAGGACTTTCTTTATGCATAAATAGATGTAAATCGTAAAATTTTTGCGAAAAAATCGACTTTTTTTTTCAAAATTGCTTCATTTTGCCAACTATGCATATCACACTTACGTTCTCCTTATAGATCGGTAGTTCTAGCAAGT
>NW_017001930.1:0-200 GCF_001483705.2 Eufriesea mexicana | reverse complement strand
TCTTTGGCTTTTGTGCTATGTACGGCCATTCTATGGACCTGTGTGCTCTAATATGCTCTATCATATTCTGCTGTCTTTGTGGAAGCCAGAAATAGTGCTCGCGTCACTTTAGGTCTGGTTACTCTACGTTTGTTTATGTTAGGTTAAGCCTCGTTATGTTAGGATATCTTTGACTTTTGTGCTCTACATTGCTATTTGGT
>NW_017001929.1:0-200 GCF_001483705.2 Eufriesea mexicana | reverse complement strand
CTCGTCAGATATAGTTAGACCACATTTGGTTAGGTTAGGTTATGTAAGGTTAGGTCAGGGTAATTTCGGTTTCTGTGTTATAAGCTGCTGTTTAGTGGCTCGCTGCGCTCTACTGTGCCCTAGTATATTCTGCTTGGTTCTGAGGATTTCATCCATTCTGGTCTAGGCACGTTAGGTTGAGTTAGGCTTCGTTTGGCCGT
>NW_017001928.1:0-200 GCF_001483705.2 Eufriesea mexicana | reverse complement strand
ATGTCGAGCACAGAAGTCCACCAAATAGCTGTGTATACCACGAAAGTCAAAGCAATGCAGACCCAACCCAAACCAACGTAACATAACCGAACGTACCATAACTCATCGTAACGTACCGAGATCGCTACGGCTGGCTACCGCAGATCCAAGCAGAATATGCTAGAGAACAGTAGCGCGTAGAAATAGACCGCATTGTAGTG
>NW_017001927.1:0-200 GCF_001483705.2 Eufriesea mexicana | reverse complement strand
ATAGGAGACCATTGTACACGACAAATATATTGTACGTTGAACATTACTTATGTAGAGTTGAGGGGGGAGGGGTCACACACAGGATTGAATAAATATATATATATATTCTCTTACAGCAACATTAGTGATGATTAATAATTATTATGTATTTCAAAGATAACAAATAATAAATAAGGGTAAATATGCAGGTTAGCGGCTTT
>NW_017001926.1:0-200 GCF_001483705.2 Eufriesea mexicana | reverse complement strand
GGCGTGCTATAGCCGTCGCAATGCTATAGAATATGCCTGGGAAATTCAATTTTATTGACATTTGCGACTAATACCGTGGTGGGCTAACTTTCTTGCATATACAAGGAGCAAAGATACAATTCACTTGCTGTAGCCGCCGCAATGCTATAGAATCTGGATGTAAAATTCAATTTTATTGACATTTTCGACTAATATCGTGG
>NW_017001925.1:0-200 GCF_001483705.2 Eufriesea mexicana | reverse complement strand
CGGTGCACTTCTGCGCCTCACTGTGCTCTAATATCTTCTGCTTGGCTCTGGGGAGGCCAGGAGAGGAGGTCTCGTCTCATTAGGTTTAGTTATTCTATGTATGGCTATCTTAGGTTGTGCCCGGTTTTGTCAGAATAGCTTTGACTTTTGTGCTGTATATTTCAATTCGATGGGTCTCTGCGCTCAGCTGTGATCTAATA
>NW_017001924.1:0-200 GCF_001483705.2 Eufriesea mexicana | reverse complement strand
CTGTGCTCAAATGACGGGAAGCGAGCAATAGTGGTCGTGGCGCGTTAGGTTGAGACATTTTACGTTTGGTTACGTTAGTGTATGCAATGTGTGGTTATGGTGGCTATGACTTCAGTGCTATACGCAGTTACTCGGAGGATTCCTGCCCTCCACTGTGCTCGACCGTAATCTGCTAGGTACTGGGGAGGCCAGCAATACTG
>NW_017001923.1:0-200 GCF_001483705.2 Eufriesea mexicana | reverse complement strand
TTAGCTCACCACGATATTTGTCGAAAATGACAATAAAATTGCACTTTCCAGCCAGATTCTATGCCACTGCAATGATTATAACTAGCCAATATAAGCTTTCTTCCTTGTTTATGCAAGAAAGATAGCTCACCACGAAGTTAGTCGAAAATTACAAGAAAATTGCACTTTCCAGGCAGATTCTATAGCATTGCAATGGTTAT
>NW_017001922.1:0-200 GCF_001483705.2 Eufriesea mexicana | reverse complement strand
TAATATTCGAATGTTTCGTCGTTTGTTTGTTTATGTCTCATCGTTGGGATGTTTATATCTCATTGTTGGGTTATTCGTTCTATTTGGTTCATTTTTGTAATTTATATTTGTTTTATATTTGTATTTGTATTTATTATGTTTTACTAACTTGTTCCTAATCCGTTTGGTTTCAGCTTTCAGGTTTTTCAAGACATTCTTGG
>NW_017001921.1:0-200 GCF_001483705.2 Eufriesea mexicana | reverse complement strand
AGAAATATTTATGATACGCTTATTAGTGTTACGTTTGGTTAAGTTTGGGGAGGATGTCTATGACTTTCGTGCTACATACTGCTTTTTCGGTGCATTTTTCCTCTATACGGTGCTCTGATATGCCCTGCTTTTCTCCGGGGGGGGCGGGGGCAGAAATACTGACCGCGGCATGTTATGTTGAGTCTGTCTATGCTAGGTCT
>NW_017001920.1:0-200 GCF_001483705.2 Eufriesea mexicana | reverse complement strand
CGAGAAGAGTATAGTAGAGCAATGCACAGCGCTGAAATCCACCGAACAGCAGTGTATAGCACAGGAGCCAAATTTATCCTAACCTAACCTAATAAAACGTACTCTAACTCAACATAACGTGCCGCGACCGATATTGATAGCATTCGTAGAGCCAAGCAGAGCATATTAGAGCACACTGGAGGGCAGAAATGCACCGAAAA
>NW_017001919.1:0-200 GCF_001483705.2 Eufriesea mexicana | reverse complement strand
TGCTCTAGTTTGCCCAGCCTGCCTCCGGGCTGGCCAGCAATGTTTGTCTCGGAACGTTTGGTTTAGCTATGTCACGTTTGCCCAAATTACGTTTGGAAAGGATCGGACAGGGAATCTTTGACTTTTGCGATATACAATGCTATTTGCTGGATTT
This sequence comes from Eufriesea mexicana, assembly GCF_001483705.2. Lineage (NCBI taxonomy): Eukaryota > Metazoa > Arthropoda > Insecta > Hymenoptera > Apidae > Eufriesea > Eufriesea mexicana. The sequence goes on along the minus strand of NW_017001919.1, from coordinate 46 downwards.
CTGCTCTCTTCATGTCTCTACCATACTCTGCTCGACTATGCGAAGG
>NW_017001918.1:0-200 GCF_001483705.2 Eufriesea mexicana | reverse complement strand
GGGTTAGGTCAGGTCAGGTCATGTGAAGTCAGGTCAGGTCATGTGAAGTCAGATCAGATCAGGACAGGATAGGACAGGTCACATCTGGCCAGGCCATGTCAAGCCAGGTAAGGTCAGGTCATGACAGGTCAGGTCACGACAGGTCAGGTCAGGCCAGGATAGGTCAGGTCAGGGCAGGTCAGGTCAGGTCAGGTCAGGCC
>NW_017001917.1:0-200 GCF_001483705.2 Eufriesea mexicana | reverse complement strand
CTATAGAATCTGGCCGGAAAATTCAATTTTATTGACATTTTCGTATAATATTGTGGTGCGCTTTCTTTCTTGCATAAATAAGGAGGAAAGATACTTTTGGCGTGCTATAACCATTGCTATCATATAGAATGTGCCTCGCAGATTCAATTTTATTGACAGTTTCGACTAATATCGTGGTGTGCTATCTTTCATGCATAAAA
>NW_017001916.1:0-200 GCF_001483705.2 Eufriesea mexicana | reverse complement strand
TTGTCTCTGGAGAGGCCAGGAATAATGGTCCCGGCACGTTATTTTGAGTTATAGTCTATTTGTATAGGTTATGCTACATTGGGTTAGCATTGACTTTTCTTCTATAAATAGCGATTCTATGGATTTATGCGCTCTGCTCTCCTGTAATATTTTCAGCTCGGCTATGGGGAGGCCGGCATTAGTCGACGCGACACGTTATG
>NW_017001915.1:0-200 GCF_001483705.2 Eufriesea mexicana | reverse complement strand
TTACGCTAGGTTTGGTTAGGTTAGGGTACGATAGCTTTGACTTTTGTGATATACACTGTAATATGGTGGATTTCTGCGATCTGCTGTACTCTAGTGCTTTCAGCTTGGCTCTGGGGAGGCCAGCACCTCTGTTCCGAGCAAGTTAGGTTGAGCTATGTTGAGATCGGCTTGGTTAGGTTTTGTTAGGTCCGGTTAGTTTG
>NW_017001914.1:0-200 GCF_001483705.2 Eufriesea mexicana | reverse complement strand
TTTTTAATAATTCAAATCCTCTTCTTTCAACTTTTCATAATTTCTTGTCAATAAATTAATCATTTGCAAATGATAATTACGAAAACCTATTAAGGTTAATCCTATAATCATAATTAGAATCATTAAATTAGATAGTAATATAGTTGACGACTGTAATATTTTTAGTGTATGAAGTTTCATTCTAAAATCTCCTTAAATTT
>NW_017001913.1:0-200 GCF_001483705.2 Eufriesea mexicana | reverse complement strand
ACACTATAGATTTTGAATAGACCTATCTTCTGGCAAGTAAATGTCTGTTCTTGCCATTGAATTTTAGGCGTTAAGCGATCCATTCACCAGGCTATAAAGGATTACAGATTTTGACTACATCTATACTCTGGCAAGACGATGACTGTACTTGCCATTGGATTGAAGGCGTTAGGCGATCTATTCACCATGCTATAACATGT
>NW_017001912.1:0-200 GCF_001483705.2 Eufriesea mexicana | reverse complement strand
ATTTTAACTTTTTAATGCGATTCTCGGTTCGCGAAGTATTAATATTTATTTAGTTTCTTTATATATGTGTATGTATTGTATTAACTTTTGTAGGGATTAATTAGTTTCTTATTCTATACGACTTATATATACTAATGCAATAATAACTCGCTTATGATTAATTGACTAATCGTCTAATGTCTCGGGTATTTATACCACTT
>NW_017001911.1:0-200 GCF_001483705.2 Eufriesea mexicana | reverse complement strand
CTCTGCGCCCTACTGTGCGCTACCACCACCTGCTTGCTTCCGTGGACGCCAGAAAAAGCGGTATCGGCTAGTTGGGTTGAGTTACGCTCAGCTTGGTTGGGCTAGGATTAGCTAGGTTTCGCTGGCATAGCTTTGACTCTTGTGCTATACAATGCGGTTCGTTCGATTTCGGCGTTCTACATTCCTCTACTATACTCTGC
>NW_017001910.1:0-200 GCF_001483705.2 Eufriesea mexicana | reverse complement strand
GGAATCCGAGAAAGGGATACGTGAGTGCTGTAGATAGATTGAAGGATGCCAAGGATATAGAATTTATATATATGCTCAGGAATTTGAAACTGTTAACTGATTAAAATATATTGATACCATTAGAACAATCCACAAATAACGAGTACCTATATATCATACACATTATAGATGGCAGTTAACTACTTGCACCCTACGATTTT
>NW_017001909.1:0-200 GCF_001483705.2 Eufriesea mexicana | reverse complement strand
ATATCGTGGTGAGATGACATTCTCGCATATATAAGTAGGATAGATCCTATTGGAGTGCTATAGGCTTTGCAATGCTAAAGAATCTTGCTGGAAAGTTCAATATAATTGACACTTACGATTATTATCGTGGTGAGCTGTCTTTCTTGCCTAAATAAGCAGGGTAGATTCAATTTGCGTGCTGTAGACATTGCAATGATATA
>NW_017001908.1:0-200 GCF_001483705.2 Eufriesea mexicana | reverse complement strand
TGCTTGTCCCTGTGGAGGCCAGCAACGGCGGTCACGACGTGTTTCGTTGGATTACACTCCGTTCGGGTTTGTTACGTTTGGCTAGGTTGGGACAGGCTACTTCGACTTTTGCGATATACACTGCTATTCAGTGTATTTCTACGCTCTGATGTTCACCTATATGCTCTGCTTGGCGATACGAATTCCACCAATAGCGGTCG
>NW_017001907.1:0-200 GCF_001483705.2 Eufriesea mexicana | reverse complement strand
TTTCCAACGAAAAGCCTCGACACGTGAAATCTAGGTTAGGTCTAACTTCGAAAATTTGAAAACCTCAGAACTTTCGATTTTCCCTTGAGGTTCAGCTGAGTGTCACCCTGACTCTGATTATGTCAATGTCCTCGAATACGAAACAATATTAACCTACCACTTTCTCCAAACGAAATCGTTCCTTTTAGTTTGTCAGGGGC
>NW_017001906.1:0-200 GCF_001483705.2 Eufriesea mexicana | reverse complement strand
GGTGTGGCTGGATTGATGTACAGATGTACGGATGTACGGATGTATATATGTATGTATGTATGGATGGATGTGTGTATGGATGGATGGAAGTGCGGTTGGATATATGTATGGATGGATGGCTGTATGGATGGATAGAAGTATGCATGGATGTATGGATGGATGGATGTATGGGTGCATGTATGAATGGATGTAAGAATGTA
>NW_017001905.1:0-200 GCF_001483705.2 Eufriesea mexicana | reverse complement strand
CCGTTCTGTCAATTGGTTACATATCAAGCCGTAATCGTACCATATATTCATTATTCCGGAATTATTTGGATTTCACATATTCATTGAACAACGTTGTCCAGCGGCTACAGTACTGTGATGATGGCTGTACTCGTTAGTGTGTCGTCATTTGTAAATGTCGCTAGGGCCTGTGGATCTGTATTTTGTCATTCTAGAGTTGT
>NW_017001904.1:0-200 GCF_001483705.2 Eufriesea mexicana | reverse complement strand
GCAATAGAATCTGGCTGGAAAGTTCAATTTTGTTGACATTATCGACTAATATCGCGGTGATCTAACTTCCTTGCGTAGATAAGGAGGAAAGAAACTGTTGGCGTGCTATAGGCATTGCAATGCTGTAGAATCTGGATGGAAAATACAATTTTATCGACATTTTAGACTAATATCGTGGTGAGCTAACTTCGTTGCGTAAG
>NW_017001903.1:0-200 GCF_001483705.2 Eufriesea mexicana | reverse complement strand
TTTGGTTACGATAGGTAAGGCCTGGTTAGGATAGGATATCATTGACTTTTGTGCTTTACGCAGATATTCGATGGATTCCTGCCCACCACTACGCCATACACTAACCTACTAGACACTGGGTGGGCCTGAAATAGCGCCCGCGGCACGATTCGTTGAGTTTGGCTACGTTAGGTTATGTTATGTTTGCGTTAGGTTTGGAT
>NW_017001902.1:0-200 GCF_001483705.2 Eufriesea mexicana | reverse complement strand
GGTTACGATATCTTCGACTTTTGTAACATACGCTGCTATTCGGTGGAATTCTGCGCTCTACGTCGCACTTCTATACTCCGCTCGACCCTAGGGTTCCGGGCAATAGCAGTCGCGGCACGTAAGTATGTTTTTGACTTTTGTGCTATGCACTGCAATGCGCGATATCTACGCTATGCTGTGCTCTAGTGTATTCTGCTTGG
>NW_017001901.1:0-200 GCF_001483705.2 Eufriesea mexicana | reverse complement strand
GTCGTCAGACGATTGTCGCAGAAAGAAGATTGACGTGCGTGGCACGTGAACTGTTAATGAAATGCTTTACCGAAGCACGGTTTCTGCTTGCACTTCATCGTGTAAAGTTATCAGTATTGACCCCAGACTGTAAAATAGAAAGCGACGGTGAAGCCAGTGATACTATTTGCACTCGACTGTTCTGGCACGCGCAACCGTGA
>NW_017001900.1:0-200 GCF_001483705.2 Eufriesea mexicana | reverse complement strand
AACATATTAGAGGAGCGCAGAGGGCAGAAGTCCATCGCATAACAGCGTACACCACGAAAGTCAAGGCTATCCAAACCAAACCCAGACAAACTTATCACAGCCAAACGTTTCCTATTTCAACCTAACGAGCCGAGACCAATATTGCTTGCATCCCAAGAGCCTGGCAGAGTTTATTAGAGCACAGTACGTAGCAGAAGACC
>NW_017001899.1:0-200 GCF_001483705.2 Eufriesea mexicana | reverse complement strand
TCCTTGCCTCCCTGATTCGAACAGAGCGCAGAAAGCCACCAAATAGCAAAGTATACCGCAAATGTTAAAGGTACCTTAAACTGAGCAGACGCAACCTAACCCAACCAAACATAGATAGCTAAGAATAGCGTGCCGAGACTAATATTGCTGGCCTCCCCAGAGCCAAGGAGAAGACGTTAGAGTGCAGTAGGGAGCAGAAA
>NW_017001898.1:0-200 GCF_001483705.2 Eufriesea mexicana | reverse complement strand
GTCAATAAAATTGGATTTTCCAGCCAGACGCTATTGCGCTACAATGGTCATAGCACGCCAAAACAATCTTTCCTCCTTATATATGTAATGAGGCTTACTCACCGCGATATTAGCCGCAAATGTCAATGAAATATAACTTTCCAGCCAGATTCTGTGGCACTGCAATGGAAATAGCACGACAATAGAATTTTTCCTCCTTA
>NW_017001897.1:0-200 GCF_001483705.2 Eufriesea mexicana | reverse complement strand
AAGGAAAATAAAAATAAGATAAGGAAATGAAGATAAAAATAAAAATATGCAAATGTACGAAGACACGAGATGTGTATAAGTATAAAAAAAAGAAATTTCTGCAGAGATGTGCGACATGATAGCTGTTTTATTGTGTGAAGGGATTGGCTGAATTGATATGAGGTAGAATGAGCATTGTTAACGTCAGTAATTATTATATT
>NW_017001896.1:0-200 GCF_001483705.2 Eufriesea mexicana | reverse complement strand
ACTATAAAATCTGGCTGGAAAATACAATTTTATTGAGATTTTCGACTAATATCGTGGTGACCAGACTTTCTTGCATATATATGGAGCAAACATTATATTGGCATGCTATAGCCATTGCAATGCTATAGCATCTGCCCGGAAAATATAATTTTATTCACATTTTCGACTATTATCGTAGTCAATTAACTTTCTTGCGAAAA
>NW_017001895.1:0-200 GCF_001483705.2 Eufriesea mexicana | reverse complement strand
AAAACAGAAGGTCACTGGCCCGAAATACCTAAAGACAAAGAGACACTGGTCCAAGATACCTAAGGACAAGAGGACACTGACCCAAGATACCTAAAATCAGAAGGTTACTGGCCCAAAATACCTAAAGACAAAAGGATACTGGGCCAAGATACCTAAAAACAGAGGAACATTGGTCCAAAGTACCTGAAATCGAAGAATAT
>NW_017001894.1:0-200 GCF_001483705.2 Eufriesea mexicana | reverse complement strand
GCGAGAAGGTCGAAGCTCCCATGAACTAACTAAGCGTAACCTAACCAGACCGAGAGAAACATACCTCTATCCAACGCGCTGAGACCACGGTTGCTGGCATTCCCAGGGCCAAACAGATTATAGTGCAGCAAATTAGCGTACAGGAGTCCACTGAATAGCAGTGTATGTCGCGGAAGTCGAAAATATCCTTACCGAACTTA
>NW_017001893.1:0-200 GCF_001483705.2 Eufriesea mexicana | reverse complement strand
AGCACTGTAGGGCAAAGGGACCCACCTAATAGCAGACTATTGCACTAACGTCATAGGTATCCTATCCTATCCTTAACCCAACGTAACATAACCAAATGTAACGTAACACAGCCTAACGTACCGCGACAATAATTGCAGGACGTCCCGTAGTTAAGCGGAACAGGTTAGTGGAGATTAGAACGCAGAAATTCACATAATCG
>NW_017001892.1:0-200 GCF_001483705.2 Eufriesea mexicana | reverse complement strand
ACACATCATGAAATTCTTTACACAGAGATACTCACACATCCTACAGGATCGCACTTTCGCTAACAAAGAAATGTGCATGTAAACGTCTTAACCTCCAAACACCATCAAAATAAAAAATAAAAAAAAAAAACAAAAAGCAAAGAAGAAATGCAAAAAAAGGAACACACACATCATGAAATTCTTCACACAGAGATACCAAC
>NW_017001891.1:0-200 GCF_001483705.2 Eufriesea mexicana | reverse complement strand
CTATTCCGTGGATTTCTGCGCTGTACCGTGTTGTGGTATATTGCGCATGGCACTGCGGAGGCCGGCAAGGCTGGTCTCGCATCGTTAGGTTTAGTTTGTCTACGTTCAGTTTGGTTAAGCTATGTCAGGTAAGGTTAGGATATCCACGACACTTGTGCTATTCTCTGCTCTTTGGATGCTTTCTGCGCTCTACTGGACTC
>NW_017001890.1:0-200 GCF_001483705.2 Eufriesea mexicana | reverse complement strand
TCTGCGCATAGTTTAAAGATATATCTATTTCTCTTGACAGATTAATTTTTGTATATTGTGTGGCAAAAAGGATCGGGTTTATAGAGATTTGGCTTGAAACTTTGATTATATTTTATTCCCTGGCGGTACAAGTGCGCGGAGGCTTGAGTCTTGTGCGATGCGTGATGCAGACGGTAAATTGTCGAAAGAGAGTATGTGTT
>NW_017001889.1:0-200 GCF_001483705.2 Eufriesea mexicana | reverse complement strand
CGTTACTCTACGTTTGGGCGGTCTAGGTGCGGTCAGGCTATGTCAGGAATTGTTGGACTTTTGGGCTATACAATCTAATGCGCTGGATTACTGCGCTTTGCTGTCCTCTAGTATATTCTGAATGGCCCTGGCGAGGCCAGCGATAGTGATCTCGGCACATTAGGTTGAGTTAGGTTGCGTTTTGTTTGTTTATGTTGGGT
>NW_017001888.1:0-200 GCF_001483705.2 Eufriesea mexicana | reverse complement strand
ATTTCGCTGATTGTGTTTAGCTACGCGACGAAAATCGGCGATAGATCAAACCATTGATCACATGGCGCTTTCAAACTGTCGCGATTATTTCGGATTAGCCGGTGAAATAATATTACCGCGATCGCGTTCTTTGCGGTGTGTTCAATTTTTCTGTTCCATCAATTTTTAAATAATTTACACGTTCCTATTGTAGACGGTGT
>NW_017001887.1:0-200 GCF_001483705.2 Eufriesea mexicana | reverse complement strand
ATCTGCCTGGAATATTCAATGTTATTTACATTTTCGGCTAACATTGTGGTGAGCTAACTTTCTCGTATAAATAAGGAGGAAAGATACTATTGTCGTGCTATAGCCACTGCAATTCTATAGAATCTGTCTGGAAAATACAATTTTATTAACACTTTCGACAAATATCGTAGTGAGGTGACTTTCTTGCATAAATACGGAGG
>NW_017001886.1:0-200 GCF_001483705.2 Eufriesea mexicana | reverse complement strand
CTCCTTATTTACGCAAGAAAGCTAGATCACCAAAATGTTATTCGAAAATGTCAATAAAATATAAAATTCCAGACAGATTCTATGTCACTGCAACGACTATAGCACGTCAAAAGCATCTTTCCTTCTTGTTTACGCCCGACAGTTAGCTCACCACGATATTAGTCGAAAATGTCAATGAAATTGAATTTTCCAGCCAGATT
>NW_017001885.1:0-200 GCF_001483705.2 Eufriesea mexicana | reverse complement strand
ATAACACTACCAAACGTAGCACACCTCAATCTCGCGTACCGAGACCACCATTGCTGGCCTCCCAGAGCCATGCGGAGAATATTAGAGCACAGTGGAAGGCATAAATGCACCGCATGGCGGTGCAAAGCACAAAAGTATAAGCTAGCCAAGCCTAACGCAAACCTACTGGAAATAGCCAAATGTGGCTTAACCCAACCTAA
>NW_017001884.1:0-200 GCF_001483705.2 Eufriesea mexicana | reverse complement strand
ACATTAACTTTCGTGTTATACACTGATGTTCGGTGGATTTCTGCGATCGACTGCGGTCTAATAACAACCGGACTGCACGTCAGGTTGGGTCACGATACGTCCGCTTATGTTACGTTTGGTTAGGTTAGGGGAGGGTTGCATTGACTTTTGTGCTGTACACTGCTACTCGCTGTACTCCTGCGCCATACTATGACCTAATA
>NW_017001883.1:0-200 GCF_001483705.2 Eufriesea mexicana | reverse complement strand
CTAACGCCTTCAATCTAATGGCAAGTACAGCAGTCTAGGTGCCGGAGAATAGGTCTTTCCGAAATCTATAACCTGTTATTGCATGGTGAATAGATCGCTTAGCGCCTTCAATCCAATGGCTCGTACAGTCATCTACATGCCAGAGAATAGGTCTATTCAAAATCTATAACCTGTTATAGGTTGGTGAATAGATCGCCTAA
>NW_017001882.1:0-200 GCF_001483705.2 Eufriesea mexicana | reverse complement strand
AGGCCTCCCTGGAGTGGAGCAGAGTGTAGTAGAGGAATGAAGAGCGCAGAAGGCTACCGAGAAGCAGTATAAAGCGCAAAAGACATATTTATACTGTCCTAACTTAGCCAAACGTAACATACCTCAACTTAACGTGCCCACACCAATGCAGCTGACCTCCCCCGAGCCGAGCAGAATATACTTGAATACAGCAGAGCGCA
>NW_017001881.1:0-200 GCF_001483705.2 Eufriesea mexicana | reverse complement strand
TTTTGGACTAATATCGTGGTGAGCTAACTTTCTTGCATAAATAAGGCGGAAAGGTTCTATTGCCATGCTATAGCCATTGCAATGCTCTGGGATCTGACTGGACAATTCAAATTTGTTGACAGTTTCGACTAATATCGTCGTGAGCTACCCTTCTTACATAAATAAGTAGGAAAGTTCCTTCTGGAGTGCTATAGCCATAG
>NW_017001880.1:0-200 GCF_001483705.2 Eufriesea mexicana | reverse complement strand
GAAAAAATTGCTTTTTCCAAAATATATTAACTAAATATTGTAATTGACAAGCGAAATTTAGCACCTGAAATCGATATTAAGCAATTACGCAGTATTTTTATATAATTTACACTCCCGTCGCTCAATTTCGCGCACGTACCATCAAAATCGAAAAAAAATGGAGAAAACTATTAGAAAATTACCTTTTCTAAGCTATATTA
>NW_017001879.1:0-200 GCF_001483705.2 Eufriesea mexicana | reverse complement strand
AAATCCAAAGCAGTTAAGGAATAATGAATGTATGCTACTGCAATGGATTGACATATTTCTAAGTGGCAGTGCGCTACTCATTATATCTGCCAATGTACAATGGCAGTCGTTACATTAGTCAGTTCAATTGCGATTTCAATTCTATAACAATTTTAGAATGACAAAATACGGATCTAGTGAGCCACTAAATATTACAAATT
>NW_017001878.1:0-200 GCF_001483705.2 Eufriesea mexicana | reverse complement strand
CAGGTTACGTTCTGATAAGTAGGGTTAGGCTATGTTTGGTTATGATCACTTTAAATTTTGTTCATTACACTGCTTTCCGGTGGATTTCTGCTCTCTACTGTGCTCTAGTATGCCCTGCATGCGTCTAGGGATTGCAACAATAACAGTCTCGGTACCTTAGTTTGAGTTAGACTATGTTTGTCTATGCTTTGTTTGTTTGG
>NW_017001877.1:0-200 GCF_001483705.2 Eufriesea mexicana | reverse complement strand
TGACCAGCAATGGCGGTCGTGACACTATAGGTTCATTTGTGTTGCACCTGGTTAGGCCAGGTTAGGTTTGGTTTCGTCTAGATGGCTTTGACTTCTGTGCCATACAATGCCATTCGTTGGATATCTGCCCCATACTCTGCTCTAGTATGTTGCACTTGGCACTGGAGGGGCCAGAAGCAGTGGTCTCGGCACGATAAGTT
>NW_017001876.1:0-200 GCF_001483705.2 Eufriesea mexicana | reverse complement strand
TGGGCTATCTATCTTGCATAAATAAGGAGGAAAGATTCAACCGGCGTGCAATAGCCATTGCAAAGTTATAGAATATGTCAGGAAAATTCAATTTTAAAGACCTCTTCGAATTATATCGTGGTGAGCTAACTTTCTTTCATAAATAAGTAGGAAAGAAGCTATTGGCGCCCTATACCCACTGCAATTCCATAGAATCTGAC
>NW_017001875.1:0-200 GCF_001483705.2 Eufriesea mexicana | reverse complement strand
ATATCTAGGGATGGATAAGTAACGTGTATGAACAAAGGATGAAGACAGGTTCTTCCACAGCTTTCAGGAGACCTCTAATTAGACTGGACTCTACTTAATATAGTTAGAGACACCATGACAGAACACCCTGTTGTCTCTTTCTCTTATGTATATAACTGAGATTAAAAATTCCTGAGATTATGAAATTCTAATTCCACTTC
>NW_017001874.1:0-200 GCF_001483705.2 Eufriesea mexicana | reverse complement strand
CCAGTACGATTCTATAGCATTGCAATGTCTGTAGCACGCCAGTAGAATCTCTCCTTCTTACCTCTGCAAGGAAGATTGCTCACCACGGAATTAGTCGAAAATGTCAATAAAATTGAATTTTCCAGGAAGATTTTATAGCATTGGTATGCCTATAGCACGCCAATAGAATCTATCCAACTGATATATGCGAGAATGTTATC
>NW_017001873.1:0-200 GCF_001483705.2 Eufriesea mexicana | reverse complement strand
ATACACTAATCTAACACAACAAACCTGACCCAGAAAAACCTAACATTGATCAAGCTGACGCGCGGCGGCAACAATTTCTGGCCTCCCCGGTGTAAAGCAGAGAATATTAGAGCAGAACAGAGAGCAGAAATCCTCCTAGCAGCAGTGTATGGAACAAATGTCAAAGACGTCCTAACCAAACCAGACCAATCCTAACCCGA
>NW_017001872.1:0-200 GCF_001483705.2 Eufriesea mexicana | reverse complement strand
GATTGTTGTATGGTTGGAGGGATTTATGGATGTATGAATGTGTGCATGCATGGACGTAGGGATTTATGGTTGCACAGGTGTATGGATTTATGGATGTATGGATGGTTGGTTGTATGGTACGGTGGATGTATGGATGTGTGGATGTATGGATGGATGGATGTGTGGAAATGTGGATGTATGTTTGTATGTATGTATGAATA
>NW_017001871.1:0-200 GCF_001483705.2 Eufriesea mexicana | reverse complement strand
AGGCGGAAAGATTCAATTAGCGTTCTATAGTCTTTGCAATGCTATGGAATCTGGCTGGTAAATAGAATTTTACTGACATCTTCGACTGATATCGTGGTGAGCTATCTTTCTTGCATAAAAAAGGAGGTAAGATACTTTTGGCGAGCTGAAGCCACTGCAATGCTTTAGAATGTGGCTGAAAAACTCAATATTATTGACAT
>NW_017001870.1:0-200 GCF_001483705.2 Eufriesea mexicana | reverse complement strand
ATATCGCAAAAACTATTGAGTACTTGCTTTTATAATGGTACATCTTCTTGAACTGATTGACTATATCTACAAACCTGCAACGTTTCAACTAAATCAATCAATGACCCAAAGGACTTGCATCTTCCCTGTTAGTCCCAAAGAAATTCGAATTGGTCCCCGAATGATGACCATTGCTTGACTCTCGTGACAGCGAACAAAGT
>NW_017001869.1:0-200 GCF_001483705.2 Eufriesea mexicana | reverse complement strand
TATTAGCAGAAAATGACAATAAAATTTTATTTTCCAGCAAGATTCTATGGCATTGCAATGCCTATAGCATGCCAACAGCATCTTTCCTCCTGTTTCATGGAAAAAAGTTAGCTCACCACCATATTATTCGAAAATGACAATAAAATTGATTTTTCCAACCAGATTCTATGGCATTGCAATGGCAATAGCACGCCAATAGA
>NW_017001868.1:0-200 GCF_001483705.2 Eufriesea mexicana | reverse complement strand
TCTATAATCTGTTATAGCTTGGTGAATACATTGCCTAACGCCTTCAATCCAATGGCAATTACAACCATCTACTTGACAGAGAATAAGCCTATTCAAAATATATAATCTGTTACAGCTCGGTGAATAGGTCGCCCAAAGCCTTCAATCCAATGGCAAGTACATAATTCTACTTGCCAGAGAATAGGTCTCTACAAAATCTA
>NW_017001867.1:0-200 GCF_001483705.2 Eufriesea mexicana | reverse complement strand
ATAGGGGGAAAGATTCTATTGTCATGGTATAGCCGTTGCAATGCTATAGAACCTGTCTGAAAATTTCAATTTTATTGTCTTTTCCGACTAATACCGTGGTGAGCTTATTTTGTTGCATAAATAGGCGGGAAAGATTCAATTGTCATGGTATAGCCGTTGCTATGCTATAGAACCTGTCTGAAAAATTCAATTTTATTGAC
>NW_017001866.1:0-200 GCF_001483705.2 Eufriesea mexicana | reverse complement strand
GACCTGACATGACATGATCTGATCTGACGTGAACTGACCTGTACTGACCTGACCTGACCGGACGTGATCTGGCCTGGCCTGACCTTATCGGACCTGACCGGACCTGACTAGACCTGACCTGACCTGGCCTAACCGGCCTTACCTGAACTGACCTGACCAGACATGATCTGGTCTGGCCTGACCTTACCAGACTTGACATG
>NW_017001865.1:0-200 GCF_001483705.2 Eufriesea mexicana | reverse complement strand
CCACACATACATCCATACATACGTCTGTACATGCGACCATACATCCATCCATCCATACATCCACTCACTCATACGTCCATCCATCCATACATCCATGCATATATAGATCCATACATCCATACATCCCTACATCCATGCATTCGTGCATTCACACATATATACATCCATACATCCATACATCCGCACATACATCTATACAC
>NW_017001864.1:0-200 GCF_001483705.2 Eufriesea mexicana | reverse complement strand
ACTTCCTTCCCTAAGTAAGGAGGAAAGATCCTTCTGGAGTGCTATAGCCATTGCATTGCAGCAGAATCTGGTTGGAAATATCAATTTTATTGACAATTTCGACAAATATCGCGGTGAGCTCGCTTTCTTGCATAAACAAGGAGGAAAGATTTTGTTGGCAAACTGCAACCATTGCAATGCTATAGAATCTTGCTGGAAAA
>NW_017001863.1:0-200 GCF_001483705.2 Eufriesea mexicana | reverse complement strand
TAGCCATTACAATGCTTTTGAATCTGCCTCGAAATTGCAACGTTATTGGCATTTTCGACTAATGTCGTGGTGATGCAGCTTTCGTGCACAAATAAGGAGGAAAGATTCTATAGGCCAGCTATAGCCTTTGCAATTCGATAGTATCTGGATGGAAAATTGAATTTTATTGACATTTTCGACTAATATCGTGGCGAGCTAAC
>NW_017001862.1:0-200 GCF_001483705.2 Eufriesea mexicana | reverse complement strand
ATCGCCTAACGCCTTCAATCCAATGGCAAGTACAGCCTACTACTTGCCATTGAATAGGTCTATACAAAATATATAATCCGTTTTAGCTTGGTGAATAGGTCGCCTAACGCCTTCAAACAATGGCATGTACAGGCATGTACTTGCCAGAGAATATTTCTATTCAAAATCTATAACCTGTCATAGCTTGGTGAATAGATCGC
>NW_017001861.1:0-200 GCF_001483705.2 Eufriesea mexicana | reverse complement strand
CATGGATTGATGAATGAATGGATGGATGCGTGGATATATGTTTGGATGTATGTATGCATGTACTTATGCTTGGAGGGATGTATGGGGTGATGGATTTTTGGATGTGTGTATGTATGGATGAATGGATGTACGGATGTATATATGTATGGATGTATGTATGTACGTGTAGATGGGTGTACGGATGTATGGATGTATGGATG
>NW_017001860.1:0-200 GCF_001483705.2 Eufriesea mexicana | reverse complement strand
CTATAGCACGTGGATTGAATCCTGCCTCCTTATATATGCAAGAAAGTTTGCTCACCACTATGTCAGTCGAAAATGTCAATAAATTTGTATTTTCCAAACACATTCTATATCAACGCAATGGCTATAGAACGCCAATGGAATCTTTGATCCTTATTTACGCAAGAAAGGTGGCCCACCACGATATTAGTCGAAAATGTCAG
>NW_017001859.1:0-200 GCF_001483705.2 Eufriesea mexicana | reverse complement strand
ATTCAATTTTATTGACATTTTCGACAAATATCGTGGCGAGCTAACATTCTTGCATAAATAAGGGGGAAAGATTCTATTGGCCAGCTATAGCCATTGCAATTCTATATAATATGTCTTGAAAATTCAATTTTATTAACATTTTCGGCAAATATCGTCATGAGATAACTTTCTTGTATAAATAAGGAGGAAAGATACTATTG
>NW_017001858.1:0-200 GCF_001483705.2 Eufriesea mexicana | reverse complement strand
TTATTTAACGATAACGTGTTCCTTAAAAGTGTCCCTCTTGAAAACCGAAATCTCCGAGATTTGAACATGACATATTCCTATTTATTTCATTTCTTCCTATCCGGACTAGAAAATTCTTTAGAGTACACATAGCATATACCAAATGTTTTCCTCTACTTTCGTTATACTATATATACTCCTGCCATAAATTTCGAAATATT
>NW_017001857.1:0-200 GCF_001483705.2 Eufriesea mexicana | reverse complement strand
AATGAAGGATCAGACCTAAGAGAACTTTGGCTATATCAGTGAAAAGTAGTGGGAGATTATACCCAATTGGATTTTAGCTAACTCAATGACACCTGATGAAAGATTGTACCTAGCTGAACCTTAGCTAACCTGATAACAATCAGTATAAAATCAGACTTAATAGAGTATTAGCTAGACTACTGATAACTGATGAAGGATTA
>NW_017001856.1:0-200 GCF_001483705.2 Eufriesea mexicana | reverse complement strand
GCTCGAAAGTCGAAGCCATCCTAACCAAACATAACTAAACATAACCAAGTCCAACGTAGCCTACCTCAACATAACGTGCCGCGAAAGCTATTTCTGTTCTGCTCAGGGCCAAGCATAATACAGTAGAGCGCAATCGTGCGCAGATATCCCCCGGATAGCAGTGTAGAGCACGAAAGTCAACGATAACCTGATCGAGCTTT
>NW_017001855.1:0-200 GCF_001483705.2 Eufriesea mexicana | reverse complement strand
TTGCATTTTCGACTAATATCGTGGTGAGTTAATTTTGTTGCATAAATAAGCAGGAAAGACTCTGTTGGCACGCCATAGCCATTTCAGTTCAATTGAATCTGACAGGAAAATTCAATTTTATTGACACTTTCGACTAATAGCGTGGTGAGCTTATTTTGTTGCATAAATAAGGATGAAAGATTCTATTGGCATGCTATAGC